>NC_079165.1:70077412-70182412 GCF_947568905.1 Ostrea edulis | reverse complement strand
CCCCATCACAGAAAAAATCCATAAAAATTGGAACCTACGAGTTTAAATTTTTCCACGGCTTGTAAATCTAGATAATTGCTATATTATGGCTTTTGACTATTGTTACTTCCTGTTTTCGTTTGAATATGGTTTCAAAAGACATGTCTATGGGGGTGTTCTATCGACAGATTATCACTATTGCGTAGTCAGTCCATCCTAATGTTCCGAGTTATCCGTATCGGCCAAAATGGCTACCACGTCCCGTCTCTATTGTCATATGGCGAGGAGTTGAGCAATTGATCTACAATAAAGTGCCTAGTAGGCTACACGGAGAGGAAGAGATGTCAGAAAAGCATAAAACTTATGAGCTGTGGTTGTGGACCTATGCTGACCCATATAGGAAAATCATGATTTTTTTTGGTCATCGCAAGCCACCTGTCATACAGATAGTTTTATTTTCTCTGTCTGTTTTCCGCGTAATTTCTACGGAAATCCATTGCTTGTGGTTTGCAATTGGGCGATTTGTCTGCAACGTTGTACACCCCGCATAGTCGGTTTACATCCAATAATCAAGTGCAGTTTGGTGTAGTGGAGTATATTCAATATGGCCGTTCAACAGCCGAGGAGATCCTCATTGGAGAATTAACGATTTTAATGCAAATAAAGTACAAAATAAATAATCACCAAAATTTAAGATTATTTTATTTTTTACAAATATGTATTTTGATATGCGTTTACAGATACCTAAATACCAGGTCAACTCCAAAATATTTCTTGATACTTTGGCTCCGAACTTGTTCAAATTGATGATTGTATGGAATATAAATCGTTTTCATTAATACATTTTAAACTCTTGTAAATGACTACATACAGTGCACTGGAATTATCCTCGTTCTAGATACTCTTACAGCAAACAAATTACAAAGAAAAAATCCGTCTCACCATTTTCCAGCCATGTTGAATTCCAACACTTGCCATGTGCAGGGTGTAGATGGTGTACACCTTTGCACTTGACTACGGAAAAGCGTACAGTGACAAATCAAGCGCGTCCATATGAAGACGCTTTTTTTTTAAAATTCGAGTTGGATCTGGTTTTTGACGCCGTCCGTAATTGTAATACATATGTGTACATTCCACGAACTCCGTGACCTACTTTGCGGCATGGTTTAAAAAATACGTTTTCTGGTTAATTTTATTTTACCATTTACTTGAATAAAAATAATGAATAACGCTTAGTAGTTACCTATATTATGTAATGGTTTATTTTATTCATTTTAAGTTTGTCTTGGACTACATGTTTATATCCTTTACCATCGTTACACTCATCCCGTGGGGATCCGGGTTAGAATAGATCCTCAATACCCCCTTACTTGTCATAAGAGGCGACTAAATGGGGCGGTCCTTCGGATGAGACCGCAAAAACCGAGGTCCCGTGTCCCAGCAGGTGTGACACGATAAAGATCCCTCTCTGCTCAATGGTCATACGCGCCAAGCATAGGCCTAAATTTTGCAGGCCTTCACCGGCAGTGGTGACGTCTCCATATGAGTGAAATATTCTCGAGAGGGACGTTAAACAATATTCAATCAATCGTTACACTCAAATATGGAAACCATTGTCTAATATGGAGCAAGGTCGGGTGATTTTAAGCTGTTACGTTTAAATAACTCACAAATCAATAATACATGTATCTGTAATTTTCGTACTTGAAAGTGTATATATATATATACATGTATATATATATATATATATATATAAAGCACAAACAAACAATTATAACACCCAACCTTACCCCTAGGATCTAAACGATACATGTGAAAATCAATCAATTAATATATAAAGCACTAAATAATCACAACTAGGTACTGAAAATTTTCGCCCCAGCCCGGGGTCGAACCAGCGACGTACGGCACCCACCGCCTAGCAAGATTGTCAAACCAGTGCGTAAGTCCACTCGGCCACAACGACTTCCCCAATAACGGAAGCTTTGTGTTATATATATATATATATATATATATATATATATATATATATTCAATCCTATAATATATATATATATATTATATGGTTAGTTAAACGGGATTCATGATGGTCGCAAAAACCGTAAGTAAAAAATGCAGTTATGCATTTCCCCTGCAATTTGTATAGAGAAAATTTCAAGAATTCATTGACTCGTCGTCACATTTATCAAAAATACCGTAAAATGTCGGCTTGATATTTATAAACTTGGAAATATAAACAATCGTCAAAAAATTCAAAAATTCACTGCAGTCTTTTTTTTTTTTTTTTTTACAGCGATTACTTATAAATATGTTAGAAACATAATCTGAATATTTCTTATCGATGAATGGAGTATTGACGGGAAAACCCGGTTTCTCAATTTACCCCAGCCTTTAACAGGGGCTAAGCTCGTTTGGGCCCGAACTCTGTGATATCAAGGTTGTTTGGACCCAACACAGGCTTAGCCTCGTATATTAAACAATCAACTTTTAAAACCGCACAATTGATTTTTGAATCGTAGGGACGACTTTTATACTAATCGTACAAACGATTTATTAAATCGGACAACGATTTTAACACACACACACATACACACACACACACAGAGAGAGAGAGAGAGAGAGAGAGAGAGAGAGAGAGGGGTAATGGTAAATAAGAATAAAAGCTTGGTATTGAGAATGAAAGTTGTAGAACACTATTTGTAATTTACACTTCTACCACCCAAGTCAGAGGTCATCGCTTTCTGCAATTGATTTCGTACTTTAGATATGTAAATACATACTCTCATAGCAATTAATATTTAAAAGTACGATAATTTTTACCGATGGGGAATTGTAATTAATAACAATTAAAAACTTGTAACATGATTGTGATTTATCTTGTTTTGTCATTAATTTAACCTTGGGGTTATATTTTCCATTTGTATTGTATGATTTTTTAAATGTGTATTGTATAATTTTTCATTTGAATCGTATCCAGGGATTGTTTGGGGTATATTACAAATGATTTCATTGGTTGAAATCATGGTTCTATTATTAAGCCCTATATAGACTATATATCTTTTTCATAACCACTGTTTATTTATACGGCTATGTAAATTTTACTGAACTTTCCCTCGCTTATATTGCAGTGGTCCTTACAGATGCAAATAAAATCACTTTTGTTATACATACTCTGTATGCACGAGATATTTTTCAGTGTTATCAAAGACTGTGATAATACAGAATGAAAGAAAGGGTGCTTTTACAATTGGTAAACTTTCAAAGCAAGTCAAATTGGTATAGTTTTTCTAAACCAATTATCAAACCGTTGTTTAATCGGTATGTTATATTTTGTATCAATATGTTTGTCTTCTATCTAAAGAAAATAGCTAATATACTAACCAAAAGACTTAAATCTGAATTCCTTGCACCGGTCGTGGAATCTTAATGACGGAGGCCTGTGTCGCGGTAGGCGATGACACGATAAAGAAATATGTATCTTCGCCTACAGCTGGTGATGTTTCTGTGATTGAAGAATTATCGAATGTATCACACACACACACACACACACACACACACACACACACACACACACACACACAGAGAGAGAGAGAGAGAGAGAGAGAGAGAGAGAGAGAGAGAGAGAGAGTAAAACGTATAAAATGAGGACAAATTTCAACCAATGGACAGGAGTTATGAGGACAGAATTGCACTATGAGGACAAAAAAATGTCCTCACAATTACATCCTCATAAATGTGACCTACAGCATGTGAAAAATGAAGATACAAAATATTAGCTTAGTGAGGAAAAGTATTGTGAGGACATGTCCTTACTAATATTCTCTCTCAAAAACCTTTTTTCCCTATAATAATTCGAAAGAGAGTATTAGATAAACTTCTATAGGTATCCCTATACATGTAGCTATACCTAACATAGTACTTTTTTACCTTTAGAATAATATGTGTGTATTCTCTTCTACATATTGTGAGGACGTCCTCACTTAGTACATTGTAGGTTTGGTCGGAGAGAGAGAGAGAGAGAGAGAGAGAGAGAGAGAGAGAGAGACTAAATAGTGCGCGCTAGAGTGTGAACATCAAAAATGATTACCGATATGTACAGCAAATAGTAATAGCCTTTTTTAATTCTTACGTAGCAAAATGTAGCCATGATAATTTGTTCCATTTCTTGTTACATGTACCTCGTGTTCAGAACTGAGAAATTTCATCGTCTACCGTCAGTTATGTTCAAGATTGACGTATCTTTGAAAATTGCAAGCATTAAGCCATATCTTTGAATCGAAATCCCGCATATCTTTATTTCTAATTTTTTTTGCCTTTGATATCTATAAAATTGTAATGATAGACACTTAGAACTCATGAATGCGTTGTAGCTGTAAACAATGCGCGTATTAAGCTTGATACATTGTAAATATAGTACCCTCATGTATTGTCTTGGTAAATAACGTACAGTTGTATACCCGTATCAGAGAATCCTGTAAATTAGGATAAGTGTGCATTCGTCTTCAAAATAAAACAAACATTGCTCACTCAGTAAATTGAGAGGCTCTATATTTACTACTCTATATCTGAAGCATTTCCACAATCGGTATAAAGTCCACATTTTGATAGTATTCCTCGATCAGTCATGGCTGTTAGCCGTATCACCCTACAGACTAACAAATGGAACAAAATACTGGCGGTCTTGCTATCAAAAAGTGTCTACCGCGTTTCCAGCATATATGGTCCTGGTTATTTTCAAATTTTTGCTGGAGATTAGTTTAAGTATATTTTTATAATGTAATTTTTTAAATAATGTATAATGGTTTTGAGGAGAAAAGTACATTAATTAAGAAGGGAGACATAAAAATACCCACCAGTCTCTCCAACAGATTACCAGTCCTGCAGATCTATGACAATGCCACAGAAGGTTTAGTTCCAAGAGTTCCATATTTCACTGTAATCATAAATAGTCATAATCAAATTACGAAAATACCCAAACAAAAGAAACAAATAGTAAATGGAGTTTTACAAGAATTTTATCTCCTAATTCCAAATAGTTACTCCTTATTTATTTATTGCCATCGGAAATATGTAGAAACAAATAAATATTCATAATAAATTATACGAAAGAAATAAAGATATATGCAACATGCTAACGGTACTCGAGCAAACAATAAACATTGCGAACATGCGACAAGCAACAAAGGAAATGTAACGGAAATCCGCCAACTCCCTTCCATTTTGTGTTTTGTTTCACAAAACCATTATGGCGATGTACTGTTCTGAAATTTCGAAAATACTGATCTTCCTTTCATTTACACTTACTAGTGCCTATGGTGAGTTACATTTCTATCCTTTTTATCTCATGCGATCTGTAGTAATTCATCGGTCGTAGGCTGGGATTCTAGTGGCAAACATGAGCGGATCCAGATTTTTTTTCTTTGAAAGGAATATGTGTGTTCCATCCCATGCAATTTTTTCCATGGGTAGGTCCGACCTATACTAAGGATTATCACTTAGTATTTTGCAACTGAAACTGCATAAGAATAGGCAAATATATTGTATATGTTTTTTTTTTACTCATTGCAAGAGGTCCTGACCTCGGGTACCCCCGCTAGGGTGAGTATTTATGTGATAATTTGTGATATCATTTTACAATATTTCATGTGTCCTTAACACACTGATTTTGACTGCGACTTACTCCGTTTATCAAATAAAGATATATGGCTCACGACGGGTGTGACCGATCGACAGGGATGCTTACTCCTCCTAGACACCTGGTCCTACCTCCAGTATATCTAGGGCCCATGTTTGTCCAACTCTTAATTTTGTATTCTTTATAGGAGTTATGAGATTGATCTCTGTTCGTTATCTTCGCCTTTCAATATAACTATTTAAAATTTGTAGCCTGTGGTCCCCCACCCGCGTTGCCTTATGTTGACATGAATTTTACGACGTCACAGCGCACCATGTGTCCGGGTACCGTGCTCCATTTCAACTGCAGCAACTCGACCTCCAGTAAACATCATGAAAAAGTAACAGTTACAATGGTCTGTCTGACCAACAACAAATGGGAAATCCACGGAGCTTCGCATTGTGAACCGGGTAACATATGAAATAATTGAACTTTATCTAAGTAATGGTCATTTTGGACGCATCGAAACAATATTACTATATACATGCATGAATAATCTATTTCCAGAGCGGTGCTACGTTGCCTTTGCAATAATACTGACAGCATCAGTCATAGCTGTTTCGAGTGCCACGACGTATATAGCCACAATGGTGATAATCTGGAGTAAGTATAATCTAAATCTATTAAAGCTTAGAAGTGAGAATTCCGATTCTTTTTTAGGACACATTTTTCACCCAAGATATATATGTTTCGAAAAAGTTTGCAATGCTGCAATCCCGCTCGTGTAGCAAGCTCGAAAGATTAAAACAGAAAAGTCAAGCCTACACATACATGTACGTCCTATGAATTTTAGACGCCGGACGAAGAAACAATTCAATAAGTGACTAACAACGGTTGTTTTTGTGTGTGCGTTTCGTTTTTTATCTCGCAAAGGTATATCAGAACTTACGTGGATTATTTCATAATACTTGTTGTAAATCATTTGGTAAACGGATCATAGGCAGCGCTTTGACACAGTATCCTGTTGTGTAATACTTTTGGTTACATGGCAGTCATTTTTTAATGAAAATCTTTTATCTTTTTCAAAATCTCTTTTTTTTTGAATTCAAAGGTAAAATATTTTGAGAGTATTTATAGTTTTATATTCAGTCAAGAGGAATCCCGTTCCTCTGTAGGACGTAGACTGTACATATAAAGGCATATCAAACTATCATTTTACAGTTCTGAATAGAAAATCAAGGTGAGTAGTCCTTTTTGAAATTACATGGTCATCATGAAAGCAATCAACAACCACAGATATATTGAAATACATTTGCTTTACTTCATCTTTTATCTGATATCATATTCATAAATCGAATTTTAGCAAGCATGAACACTGTGAAGTATAAAGATCATATTTCGACAATTTGTCAGTTTATTCATACTCCACTGCATGTTCAATTAATATCAATTTAAAAAAAAAAATGGAATAATCATTATTTTGAAATATGTAAATATAATTAAAGGATGAGTATATACATGAGTTTCTACAAGTATTTTATAACCCTTTCACATGTAATTGTATTTGTTAAAGTTCACAGAAGAGAATCACACAAAAATGAACTTTTTTCTTTTATAAGGTACCATAAAATAAAAGGGGATGCAGATGATGATCTTCACAAACCATTAAAAATGAAGATCTAAATGAAGGAAGAAAAGCCACGTTGACGTGAAATTTCAGCCTAGTGAATCTATTTTATCACGTACCTGTGATATATATGCTATGGTCCTTTACAAGACAGTACATTTGTACTAATATTAGATCATTAACAATATACTTAAACATCTATATCTTCAGATAATTGTAATCTATTTTTACTACTCTATAACATATTAGAATTCCTTGAACAATTGTGTAGATTGCTGTTGAAATTCAAAAACATGTTCTCAATTCAGTGGTTCAGATTCTTTAACTTGGATAAGGGGCAACAAAACTAAATGTATCAGAATATCCTGAGGCCAGGGCCGATTATCATTACAACTTTATATACCTCCATATTTATCATTGAACTTGTTATAGAATTACTTAGATCAAAATATATTGTGTACAAATGTATATGTGTACCTTAACGTTTTTCAAGATAGACAGTTATGATTTCAGTTCATGATCAGTTCATCTGAATGTAAATAATCTGAAATAAACAAACATACTTTGTGTTCCAGACACAATCAATGTAAATTTATTGTTATGAAATTCAATTTAAAATATTGTTTTCAACATTGTTTAACAAGCATGAGCCTTACTTGTACATTTTTGTTATTTCCACCAATGCACTGAGTATTTGTGATTTTATACCAATAATGAAGTAGGCTTGTTGAAACAAAACCTTTTACTGTTTTGAATGAGATTGAATTCTAAATGATGTCTTCTGTAATCCTCCTCTTGTAACTCTTATAACAAAATTTGGAAAAAAAATTCTTTTTAAAAATAAATCTGGTGTAAATTGATGTCAGTGGTATATTTCATTTCTCTCATAAAAATTTCATTTAATTATCACATTGTATCCAAAAAAAATTCCGAGTCAGAAGAGTATGAATATCAGCTATCACAATCTGTATATAGCTGCTGATTACGGCGCTTCAACCTCTTGGTCTGCGGACTCTCTTCGCACTCTGTTCCATCGTTTCTTTTCTGTGTTGATTTATCACTGTCCGCTACACTATTATTCTCCGTTGCAGCCGGACTTGATGGTTTGACAGCTCCTTGTGATGTAAGCGCATTTTGCTCTTTAAGAATTTCTTTTAATTCTTCATCACTGTTAGGAATGGCCAATTCAATAAGTGACTGTGACTCAGAACT
Source organism: Ostrea edulis (assembly GCF_947568905.1). Classification (NCBI taxonomy): domain Eukaryota; kingdom Metazoa; phylum Mollusca; class Bivalvia; order Ostreida; family Ostreidae; genus Ostrea; species Ostrea edulis. The sequence goes on along the minus strand of NC_079165.1, from coordinate 70,173,980 downwards.
AGAATCTTTGTGTTTTTTCTGAACAGCCAAGATCTCTAGGAGCTCTGGGTCAGCATCATCAATATCAGATTGATTCAAGGAGCCCATACTTGGGGAAACTGACTTGCTGTCCACAGAAATTGCACTCTTCACTGGAGATGTTTTTTCATCCTCAGAACTTCTTATAGAAGTATTTAGGGATGAACTCTCCGAGTCAATGTTAACATTTTTGAGTGGTGATGCTAATTTTTCATCTGATGAATCACACTTTTGAGCCTCTTTTTGTGCCGCCATGATTTCGTCGAATTCATCTTCATTATCTGAGATGGAAATCTCGTCCGGGTTATAACTTGTATTTTGATCATCAGTTGAGATATCTAAATTGCTGGAGAAGAAACTGTCATCTGCATTACTTGAGGATAAGAAACTCCTTTCGCTGCCTGAAATTACAAATTGATATCCATATACAACATGTCCATATAAAATCAGAAACTTGTGTTACACGAAAACATACACCAAGGGCTATAACTCTCCAATGGACAGCTCCATCAAACAAGATGGTGATGATTTTTTAAAAAGAATACCACAAACAGTGTATAATATGCCCGACACAAGCTTACATGTAATTATGTAGGGTATTTTTATTAAGGTGTTTTCCATAACATGACTACATTCAACAACCTGTAACTTTTTAAAAAATCATAGAAATGTATTGGAAATCAAAATCCTTGCAATACACACATCCTCAAATTCTTTACAAAGGCCTTAGCTTAAAAACTGTGCAAGAAGTTAAATGGACAAACCACGATACCACTTTGTAATATTTCCTAACTCTGTAAAATAGGACAGTCCTAGCTTTAAAAGTATAAGAGAAGCTAGATGGACAAACCATGTACATGTATCTCAAATCTTTCCTCAAAACTGATCAACATCAGGGATTAAAATTAACGGTCGCCTGAGGCGACTAATTACTGGTACGGGCAACAAAAACGTCATAAGGCACTGGCCCGGTTGGCGACCAGAATTTCCTCTGTGTCCAAAGTTGTAACATCGGTGATAAACACGGTTTCTCATTGAAATCATAGTTGTTTGTTTTCTTTTTAAATGAAATAATAAAAATACGATCGACAAAATCTCTATACGACTTTTTTTAACGAGGTGCGTTACGTAGTAATATTACGGAATTTTAAATGGTGCATATGGGTATCTACATTTACGTTGCATCATATGTTTCCTGTTAGTTAAGTTGCACATGGGCGAAGATTAGCCCGAAAAGCATGATATGGAGATTTATTGAAGGGATAAAGGCTTCCGATCCCAAAAATAAACAAAAGAGCGAATAGAATAAAAACTACGAACTGACAAGAAAGAGAATTCCAAATTTCGTGGAAGGAAAACAAACCATGGTTGGAGTTAGACGATGAGCTCGGCTGAGATTCGGCTTGGCTGAATATTTGGACTGACGCCTTCGTGAAGGCGTCAGCCCAAATATTCAGCCAAGCCGAATCTCTGCCGCCGAGATTAGAGCTAGGCATGTTTTGCATGGCCTGCAAAACGTTCCCCAAGCATGGAAAAGGAAAAAGACCATGAGTGAGAGTAAATGCAGTGAATAATAAATAATAAAGTGAATATTTCTGACAAAATGTGCTCTTTGTTATATGGGCTAGTAAATCTCATTCTGGGCTAGTGAAATTTGAAAATTGGTAGCCCGTTTGGCTACTTAATTTTAAGGGTTAATTTTAATCCCTGAACATGTTATTTTCTAAAAAATTGAAGAAAATCAAAATCCTTGCCACATACACACATTCAATACTACATGCAATATAAGATGTTCTAAATTGAAAACTGTAAGGAGTTAAATGGACAACCCATGTACTCTCCATATAACATTAAACCTTCAAATAAAGGGGTAAAACTCCTGCAAAATAGGTAGAAAGGAATCAAAATTGTAGCATAATCTAGAGTGACCCAAAAAGGAGCTACGCAGGAAGTTTCATCTTGATATGTGACAGAGTAATGAAAATTAAAACAGAAACAGAAAACCCTGAACGGACTGATGGGTGTACGGACATTGTTGTACCATTATATATGTACATGTATGTATAAAAACATAAAAATAAATTGTCCTTACATTGCAGCTTTCCCAATTCAGATTTTTTTAATGTTCAAATTAAAAAATAAATAAATCATATACTGTATTGTTTCTCCCTAATTCACTACATTAAATATGTAAGACTACGTGTACCTGACATGGATGTAAAGCTTGGTTCTGACTCGTATTCTGTATCATCATCATCTTCCACACCATCTCCCTCATCATCATCCCCTGCTGTCTCACTTTCGATGTCTTCAGCTGACTCCATTGCTGACAAATCCTCCATCTTGATGTGCGAGTCTTTCCCCAAGAATACTGCATTTGGGTCTACAATTTATGAAGATGAATATGAACAAAGTGCAAGAAGGATTTTGAAACATAAATGCCCCTGGTGATAGCATAGCCTATGGTTACTAGTTCCTATAAGTGCAATGTCTTGTCATAGGGATTGAAACCCACTAAATTTCATGGCATAAAGATCAATGTTAAAAACTTTTTTTTTTAGGTAGCAGTTAAAGACTCAATAAATAATGATCAGTTTCGTATGGCATATGCATTTGATAACATCTAATAACAAAATGCCACATGATACAAATTACAGGAAGTGTGTGTTCAGTTATCCTAAACCCAGCATTTGGTCTGTACCGTAAATCATCTAAATGCCCAGCTAAATCATGTGGCTTTAAATTCCTTACATACTTTGCATGCAGCAAAGCAAGCATTAGCACATTGGCTCACGTTATTTCCACATTTTTCTTTTGGGTCTAGTAAACAATTCAGTTATGCTTGCCTGAATAACCAGTACTCAAGAAATTTTTTTCATTAAAACTAATGATTTCATATGACATTGGTCCAATGTCAACTGATAAACTTCTCAGAATGTCAACTGATAAACTTCTCAGAGTTTTATATGATAAAGATGACAGCAGCACTGCACATACATTTTCATTCAAACTGAATGAGACTTACCCCCTCCCCCTTGCTTTACTGCAGACATAGAATTATTCATTTTACAATGACTATAGTAATGAACCTGTAAGATCCAACATGGTACACAGTAGAGTTGTTTGAGGATTGATGACAAGAGATGGTGGAGAGTTCTTCATTGGTTCATTTGGATTATGAATTGCTGCAGTTCTCTCAAAATTTTCTGGCAGTGACAAATCTCCACCAAAGTCCTCCAGTATCTGGTTGATATTTTCATTTGTCACTGTGAAATCCCACCTAAAATAGTGAAAATAAAGAATGGTGTACTGCATAATCACATTTGCTCAAAGTTGATTTCCAACAGAAATCCTTGTCACCTCAAATGGAGAACTGATTAGACCACTTTTTCTTTATATGGATCACTCACCTTTCACTGGAACCAGGACCAGGCATGTATCTAACCATCTTGGTAAGGTTCATTAGATGATTGGTAGATTTCAAAATGGAGAGCCATTCAGGATCCAGCTCAATTTTCATTGGCTTATCTGCATCATGTGGTATGTCTAAAATCTATAGAGTATGACAGCCCATCAGAAATGTCTTTAAATGGATAACTTGAATTTACATCTGTAGTGCATTTAAAAGGGGAAATTTTCATTGTTTAACTTCAATCAATAATGGATGGATGAAAAGATGAACAGACATGATGAAACCAACAGACCACAAAAGTTGTTTGTGGAGGGGTATACTGCCAGAGTGTACAGAAATATAATGAAAATATCTACAAATAACTTTTTCAAAACCGATGGATTCAATATGAAAATATTAGGTGCACAGGTTCACATGCTATACAAAAATTGGTAATAGTAAATGATCAATTCCAAGAAAACCTCTGGAGAAAATGTCTCTGTGGATAAATTGAAACTAATACACTCTCAAACTTCACTTGTGGGGATATACAAATTAAATTGGATCATTAGGATTTGCGGCGTAAATTAGTTACATGTACCTATGCTTGGTTATATGTTACATAGAACAAAGGAATTTTAATTGGAAAGATAAATCAAGTGTAAACACTATTTATAAATCTTATATATTTTTAACTTTTAATCTGTCATTGTTCTAACTAAATAACTGTTCCATTTGTAATAAATATGTATTATTTAGATGATTTTAGTAAATTTTACTCCAGACATTATAAAAAGTTTGGAGCAAAATTTCTCTAACATCCATTGCAGTTTATATACCTGTAAGAACTTTCTTCTGGGTAAACATTTATCAAGAGATAGAAACTTTGTAATCTTCTGATTTCCATCTGCAGCCTGTAAAAAGAATTAAATCTGCATTGGTGAAAGTGTATACAGTCTGCAAGGTACTTTCCAGTTATCTGATGCACAAAGCATAAATCTGTGAGTAAAGCATTTTCCAGTTGTACAAGATAAACACTTTCTGGCTTGGTAGTGACCTTGACTTTGATCATAATGACCTGCTGAACTACAGGAATTATGTGCTTATTTTATATATGAGCATGGAATCTGAGATGAAAAGCATTCTCCAGTTATCCATTGCACACCCTAAAGCCTGTCTGGCCTGACAGAGACCTTTTTAATACTGAGCAATAGGGATTGTGGATCACTCTACCAAGTATGAATGGATCAGTATCTGTGATTTAACGCATTTCCCAGTTGTTCGTTGCCTAAGATGCGGAAGACCACTAACACAATATGCCCTTCACTCTTTGAAGGGGCATGTTAAACATGTTGACATTTCTTTATACTCGATTTATGCAAAAAAAAAAAATTCTAAAATAATCTACTTGTATCTATATGTATAATATCTTAGGATCTCTAGAGATATTACAATATATATGGAACATATTTGCACATGTAACATGTTACCAGATTACACTGACCTGGTGCTGAATAATGGCTGGAAATTTAACATGCAGATGAGCAGCAAACCAGTAATCTGGCTTAATGTGATACAGGAGGTCTTTAGCTGCTGGACTCCCAAGTCGATCTTGTTCTATTTCCTCTCGAAAATACTGCTTTTTTTTCAGCAGCATGTTCACGTTTCCAAAGTTATACACTCCCCTGGGCCAGTCATGCGACAGAAAGATATCAACTGGTCTAGATATCTGAAAAGAATTCTTGTATTGCTGTACATTATGATTGATTGATTGATGTTTTCTGCCACACTCAACAATTTTTCAGTTATCTGGTGGCGCCCAGGTTTTATTGGTGGAAGAGAGAACCCAGATACAATGTATCTGGGAAGAGACCACCAACCTTCCCAAAGTAAACTGGGAAACTTTCTCACTTACCGGCGCGAGCGGGATTCGAACCCACACCGACAGAGGTGAGAGGCAATGTGATTTTGAGCGCGATGCTCTAACCACTCAGGAACGGAAGCCTTGCACTGTTTAATGCAAGTAAGTACCACATGGATAAGCATACATGTAAGGATGTCTTTTTTGGCAAAGGTTTTTTTCTTTTCAAAAAAAAATTAACATTTTCTGCTATTAGTAAAAACCAAAGGAGGAAGTTCACAAACAACATATTTTGGTGCCATTTTTTACTGTAATTTATAACTTATTATATACATATATATATATATATTTCTGCCCCTACCCAGGGTTGAACTCACGACATGTAACCAGCACGCTAGACCATCTAGACAAGTATTAAATATTTCTTCACTTAGGACAGTTATGTTCATTTAAGAGTTTGTTGCTATTTCTGTGCTTTATCTATATATATATATATATATATATATATATATATATATATATATATATCACTACAGTTTTAAAATTCTCAATAAAACGTTGCCTTTTGTGATTTGGAAAATGTGGCTGTATGAAAGCGAGAGTAGGGCTAACATCCCTTGATGCGACAGAGGTGGGACACCTAGTGACAGATTTTATTTGTAAATTGGATCATTATAATTATCATAGAATATGTGAAATGCTTGCACAATACTTGTTAAATATCAATCAGTTTTTAATTCATTCACTTTTACTTCCTTAAAGGGACTGGTTCACGTTTTTCGAAAGAAATATTTTTCATTTTTTATGTTAAAAATTAAAAATATAACACATTCAAAGTTGACAACCAAAATTTGGACCGTCTGAATGCAAGGATAAGAGCAATATCTTAGTTTTGATTCTGTGTTATGTAAACAAAGACTTGAGTCTTTTTATATATTAAACAAACAAACCAATGAACCGTTAATTTTGTAATTTAAAACATCTTCATTTTGTACAATTACAAATTTTAACTTTTAAATGACACATTTTACCTACAGTATACTTGAGATGTGATATATATAATAAACTTGGATCAATATCCATTTATTTTGACGTAAACAATAACACACCTCAATCTTTGTTTTCAAAACAAATAATAAACTCTCTATAATGAGCTTCTGTCATGATGAATAACCTTAATTTTATTATGAAACCTTCTAAACATATTAGACTGCAGATTTTGATCATTTAAAGTGAAAAACAAAATTTGGGGGGAAATTGTGAATCAGTCCCTTTAAGTACATTGTACAAAAGTATACAAACTGAAATATCTTTAATATAATTCCAAATTTAAGACCTTCTACACCTGTTATACCCACTCTTTTCTATATAACACTCCCAAATGCTATACAAATACAGGTATATATGTTATACCCACTCTTTTCTATATAACACTCTCCAATGCTATATACAGTATAATTTGTCCAAACCGGTCTCTGAGTACTCCGGCGCTGTGTCAATTCCGGCCACAAAATATAGTCCCTAACATTTCTTTAACAAATCCTTTATTAATAATTCCCTGTACTCCGGGTACTGTGTATTCTGTATATCGGCCGGCTTACACAGTCCCAACTGCTATCAATTAACTTTAATTATCCTGCGTAAACCGGCCCCTCGATGATACACCACCCTAATTGTTGCGGTCAATGGTATTCGGTGTACACAAGGTCCCAACTGCTTGTAATTAGCTCTAATTATTGCATTTAAACCAGCAACCCCACGATGACCAACCTGTCGGTATTCGGTCGATCACACGCGGTGTACACAAAGGGTGTCTTAAGGGAAGCCACAGGTAAGTAAAAGAGTGCAACTAACGATGAGTCGCGATCAGTTTAAAATAAAACCTGATTTTTAGGGGTGCACTTTTCAATAATGACAGCACCACGCACGAGGTAATGGCGCCCTCCCCCTAACGACAGAGACGAGAACTGACATTAAAAGACAAAGTTCAATTAATCGATGAATTCGATACATTCTTGGAATAAAAAAAAATCAGCAACAATCCCGTTATGTTTTCCAAAAGCAGGGTTTCCCCTCGTGGACTTCTCGGAGCACTACGGCGAGTCAGACAGTGATGATATGCAGTTAGTTAGCACAACTCGCCATGTCCGGTCGATCACTCAGCATTACATTAGTTTCCGTTTCACAAATTGAGACAGTTGAAAGCGATACATTTACAATGAAAGCTGGGAAAGACAAATTTTAAACGAACACAACACAAACTTGACGAACGTACATAATGTAGCACTTGATAACGGTGATGATGTAGACGAAATCGACAATTTACCAACAGAAAATTGTGCGAATAATTCCCAGATTTTAAACTGTTTAATAAAAATTGAATTTTTTTCTAATGAGCACGACAATAAAACACTGACATTTATATTTTTACATTTTGAATTCCTTTGTGATATATTACAACGTTAGCAATCATTACACACGTATGCATAGATAGAGAATACAAGGGAAGCAACTCTCATTCTTGTCAACATTCTGCACTCCGGACTCTGTGCAAACCGGCCAATTTCTTTGGAACCACACATAGCCCGTTTAGACAGATTATACTGTATATGTGTGTATATAAACTATATATCATGTATCCATGGTTTACAGTACCTGTTTTAATCTGAAGACATCAAAACTTCTGACATGATAAACTGTTCTTTTTGTTTCATTATCAAATGGGAGATGTTCAAAGTGACCTATTGCAGAAAAACAATGAAAAGTGTTGATTCAAATCATAGAAGTTGATGAACATTAGTACAAATACACGTGTATTGACTGATGAATTCAAACTCTAAAGTGTATAAGCAATGGTTAAGTGTAACAACTATATTAGCCAAAAAAAGTGTCACATGTGGTCACATTTTATTACTTATTCAAACTTTCCCTTAGGCCTTGTCAATATCAAATTATAAGAAATAAATATCTTAGCTGTGCGAATGTAGTTTAGTGATTTAGTTTTATATGTGTGTATACCATAAAAATCATCGGATCAAACTCCATAATACTGAATTTTCAAAACATACATCAATGTATTTAAATTAATGTACAATTTTTGACCCCCAATTCATTGTGTAAACGGACAGACATCCTTCACAGGTGATAAGTCATATTTTAACACACTCAGATTGACCTTGTACGCTAATGATAACAACTGCCTGCCTCACGTTACATGGTCAAGTAAGTCATAAGATACCCAAGATATATCGATGCACCAAATGAAGTAAGATTTTGTTGAGTTTACATGAGTCATTACATGATATGCACCAAAAAAAAAAGAAAAACATTTTTGAAGGATTTCAATTTTGGGGTAATGTTTTATCATAGAATTTTTAAGATTTGTGAAGAATGCCAAAATATAGGTGGTCTCATAGAAATATTTTGTGGTAAACATGGGTTATCAGCAATATTAAAAGACTTACAAATAGTTTTACAAAACTCTATAACAAATTGGGGGGGGGGGGGGATTCATGTCCTTAAATGGCATTTTTTTCCTGATTGACTTGTTCATGTAGCTTGGATCTTGGGAGTGTGAGAATCAATTAAAATTGAAATTAAATTACCTAGTTTACATAATTACCTCTCAGCACCAATCAGTCTAAGCAAAATTTACCCAAATAATAATGAATGAAACATAATTAAAATAGATAGATTTGGATATTCAGCTATAAATACAAATCAATTGATGTACACAGCATCATTCATTAGTACTTGCCTTTATTATAATCTCTGCCCTTAAAAATCCCAGACAACCCTCCTATTCTGACTCCTGCAACCTGAATCACACTAGCATAGCCTGGAAATAAAAAAATGTCAGTGTCAACAACATATAAAAGCCAATTTTTGAAAATCACAGAAATTTTAAGCATAGCAAGATATATCAAGACTGTGCATTCTTGAAACTTTTTTTTTGGAAACCTTTATTCACTCAAAGCCTCACATGAGGCATAAGAGTGCAAAGATTTTGACACTTTGAACAGGAAAGTAAAACAAACATATATACAAGAGTTTACAGATCATATAAAGGTTATATTTCATTGTTCAAAAATTTAGGATTGGCTATTGTATGAAACTGTGTTTGGATTGTTCCCATTTGGTCACATTAGATAAACAAGACACATGGGTGACATCACTTATCTGAGTCACCTTAAATTTCCCCATTGCCGTGATTTTAAGATAATTTAAAAAAAAAAAATTATTCCCATAAAAATTTTGACCCCCTTCTGTGACCCTAACATAACCAAACTTGATTTCCCTGAGTTGTATTCCATGTTCTGCAGGCTGCTTGGATAATATATGGGTATATCCCATTACATCCTTAATTGTACATGTGTTACAAATCAATCTAAGTGACCAAATGGTACTACATGTAATTACTTAGTGATTAAAATAAGGAATTTCATGTCAGATGTTTTACATGCTTTACAAGCTGTGGGCATTAATAATTTGACATCACAACACATGCATTGAATTATGACAAATACTATGAGGAAAAAATGTACTAAAACTTTTTATTATGTTTGTAAATACACATTGCATTGTGACATCACTTTATTTACCTCTGGCTTCAGCAGGGTTTTTGGAAATTTACACCTGGCTTATTAACCAATCAGAACTCACAGCTACATAGCAAATAATGACTTATTCAAGCAAGCAGCAAGGGATGTGTTTGCTGTCTTGATTTGAATAGTAGCCATCAGCAGATCAGTAATACAGGTTACCCAACGAATAGATTTCATATCAATAAAAAAATCTCATGTAAAGAATAAAGAAAATAATTTTAAAGCATTTTTGTCTAAACATTTCGTTTACATAAAAAAAAAAACTACAATTTTTCATTGAAACAAAAACCTCGAAAATTGCCCAAAAAATTTCAAATCTACAAAATGAAACTTTAATCCTTACATGTAATTTACAGGTACATATGTACATTTATGAAGATTCAAACATATATATCGAAGACATCATCCACATGTAAATGCTAATGCTTAAAGGCCAAGATTTTTACACCAGGGTGGGGTAGGAAAATCTCAGGTAAGGTGGTTATGTCAATCAATATCTACCTCATTATTTCTCACTTGTACTTACTAGTATCAAATCTTTCAACTTTTACCAGGTAAATTTTAGGACAAGGCTTCAAATTTTGGCCTTTAAACATGTTAAAAGTGTCTCATTAATATTACATGATACCCATATAATATATGTTTGGCGCCACCCATCCTCCATAAGGCAGTTCTTGAAGATAGTTTGAAGCTTCATGGTTCCCTCCTATAAACACTGTCAAATATGGTGCCTTCTTCTCCCCCGAGTAGTACCTGTTGATATAATAATCAAATTAGACCCCTTTTACAACATTTACTTTACCAGCACATTTATCATGAAGAATCACATTTAGACAAGTGTCTGCATGTACCGTTTGTTCCCTGTATTTGTGTATTGTATCTGACTACAGAATCTCACAGTATTCAACAGAAATATCAAACGAAAACCATTTTAATACAGGTTTGTAAGATGCATTTTGCAACGTAACCCATGTGTCATCTTAATTGCTGTGCAGTGCAGATATGCAATTCTTTAATCTAGGAACTAAAACATATTCTGTTCCCTATTTTTTTTCCTTCAAATTATTGAATTGTAATCTCCACTACTCCCATGGTACCTGTAAGAGCACAAGTTAACATATCTGTTTTCCTTTGTTAATTCCATACATTTAATAAGGGTGCAGCGATTAACCGCGAGACAGGATATCACAATAATATTACGCTACGGTTTGATTCACGATACTTTACACTATACTGCTGCGATACGGTATTCTTAGTCCGAATTAATTTGAATAGTCTGATTTAGCTTTAAACTCATGTTGTAAAATTGGCTTCCGGTATTGGAAACAGGTCTGGGGTAACAGTAATGTGTTATTAGTGTTAAATCTAGGATCTAGAGAGGGCACACATATCATATGTTCAAAAGGACACTTTTCGTCGCAGCAAGACAATTTCGGAGCACTTTCATTGTATCATACGATGATTGTAATAGAATAATCATTTAGCCTCTTTAAAAGTTAATATCTGCTGCCTTGATTTTAAACTTTTCATTCAACCTTGTGAAATAAAGAACAAATAAAGAACAATTAATTATATTAACAAATATTTTTAAAAAATTTATAGAGAAAGAAGGGCATGATGCAATTAAAAAGGGCATGGCGCCATGCTAGTTTGCTTTAGATTTAACACTAGTTATGTAATGACAGCCAATTTCAATGTAATAGAGGCGTAATGTGCAATGGGCCAATTTTGCATTGCAAGTAATGGTAATGTAATGTATTACTTGTAGACAATATACTGTTATGCACATTACGTCCCATTACATTTACATTACTTCAATCTTTGATGATATTTTGGAGGTTTATATTAATTTATTATATTAGTGACTGATTTTTAGACTTTACGAACTAAAAGATCAACTTCATGTATATTGTCTTTAAGAGTTAAAAGTATTTAATGAACAACATTTTAGTTTTAATACCTAACGTATAGTAAGTTGATACTTTAAATATTTATTGAATGTTGCCCTTGGCCTATTTGTGTGTTATGTAATGTAATGCACTCTCAAGTAATGTGTAATGTAATGCATTACATGCAGTTGGAACAGTAAGGTGCAATTAAATGATACCAAAAGTAGTGTAATTATTCATTTGTAATCATTAAGAGCATCCTAAAAATATTGTGATACGTATCGTATGACAAGCATATTGTGGCACCCCTAAAATATAATCATGCATAAATATTTCAAATAAATGTAAGTATATATGTTAATGTAATTAGATTTCTATTAGATACTACATGTACAATGAAAGTTGTAACTAGTTACTATGCATTTGTGATTTCATTTTAAAAAACCAAACTATCAAGAATTATGCACAACATATTTTTTGTTTTCTACTAACTTGTAAAAGGTATTGAGTTTTTGATAGTGCTGAGGCACAGCCATGCACTGCAGATCTGCCATATTTCTCACTGCCTGAAAATCCCCACATATCAACAACAGGTCAATATGTATGTTGTTTTTCTTCTCAATGTGCTCCAGGGTTTCATAAATTTTATCCAGCTCTCCATGACAACAGCCTTCTACTGCAATCTTCATCCTGTTGCCCTGAAAGTTTAATACATTTGGTTTGCTGAAACTGTGTCCAAAATATCTTCAGTACTATACTAGGTCACATATATAGCATAGCTTGACAATTGGAGACAGACCTGTTTATATATGTACCTGGACAGATTAAGAATAACAGGTAGCTGGAAATTCAATAAACACAGTGAGTTATGAATTGGGTGGCAGGTGCCCTCTAGATAAACAATGAGTTGCACCTTACAGAGTAGGAGATTTACCCAAGTACAGGAGACAGTGCTGACAGGTGTTAATTAGCATACTTCAGGATCAGAGATGACCAGTGAGCATGTTATTGTTATGAAAACATCACCAACCCAACCCCTCAAATGTTTAACAATGAAAAGGAATATTTGAAACAATAGGTAGTTTTCCTTAAAACAAAGGATTTGAACAGAAATAGAAAACTACTATCTATGATCTTCCCCAATTTAACAGTGTCAATCATTCTGATGACAGATTAATTTTCATAATAATTATTCAACACATAGTAAGTTATTTATGATACTGAGAGATGGAGAAACACATACATGTAATATAAAAGAGGTCAGGTCTAGTGATGTTAGGGGTCAGGTTTAGCACAATTTTAAGTTGCTGGTCCGACAGGTCTTGTTCTTTTTAAAGTTAGTGTTGAGCCCTGTTTGTTTTACTTTCTAGATTCAACATCCAATGTCACATGATCATAAATATTTGTAAATGGAGTATATTTACTTTCAAGCTGAGTGATTAAAAAGCTTTAGTTTAACAATGTTAATGATTTAATCTGGTTTGTTCTACTACCATTCCTAATCATAGCTAATTAATTTAGTATGTATTTTTATAACTATTGTTCTGCATTGCATCCCCACACATGTCATATGTAGGTTCAAAGGTTCTGCAATTCTGAATATTTCTGATCAAATGAATTTGAATGTTGAACAGATCTCAAAGTTTGTACCAAGACAGTCAGGCCCATATCATACATGCGAGTTATATGGGCAATTCATTTTAATACATATATATGATTACTTAATATAACCGCCAACAGGTTGGGAACACTTCCCCTATACAGAGCTGCCAACATTATGAAATGGAAAATAGTAAGGCGGGGGTCAGGGGGGCGCCTAGGCTGCTGGAGATCTTTTCTGAATAAATATGTAACCTGAGCAATTTTAGGCACATTTCAAATCCAAATTTAATGAATTTACACATACTAATTGTTATACATTTTACAACTGCAAAAGATCAAATACATCTTTTATTGATTTTACTTTCAAAAACTTGTGTAAAAAATATTGTTACACTAGTATAATGATATATAATTTTACAGTTACTGTGTCAGCTATTCTGGCAATTTTTAAAAAAAATAATTTTAGATACTGAATCAGTTATTCGGGCAATTCTTTTTTTATGTCATTTTCGCTGCCGTGAGAAATGTTGAAGTTTGGCAAACAGATTGTACACTTATACAAACTCCCCCTTTCTGACTTTGAAACGAATACACATATAGATGTTTACAGTGTACTTGCATATTGTTCTTTGAATTTCTAGCTCCGTTAGGTTTTCTTCATTGGGGGAGTATTGTTGTTATTTCCATCAACACATGCTTTACGTTTAGTAGCAGCTGCCATAACGTTTATTTCAAAGCATTAAAATGATCGAGACTCTGTATAGATATAGACTATGCAAACAAACATAGTAACGACTATAGCTTGTTTATTATAAAAGTAAAAACCAATGACGGACAGCTCTAAAAAATTTGAAATGTCAAATAAGCGAAAATTGGAAGATGTACAGTGAAATCGTAAGGCGTATTTTCAGCCCTAAAATCGTAAGCCTTACGCCAAAATCGTGAGGGTTGGCAGCTCTGCCTATAGCGAGATATTCTCGCTAAAACGCGATTATCCCTCTTTAGTGAGAGAGTAAACATTACCATAAACAGGTGTTTTGGCGTCTTTATTGAAAATAATGGCAAATCCCGTGCAACGCTGAATTAGTGAGACACACACTCAACATGTTGCGAATTGTTTCTATGCAATTGACAACATAGTCAAGACATTGCATATCAAAGTTGCTGCGTAAGAGGGAAGCAGTCTGAAATCCAATACACATCGTGAGTGTTTTTGTTTTGAATAATATATTTGTAGAAGTATCAGACATTTTAGCAGGTTGGGAACACTTCCCCTATAGCGAGATATTCTCGCTAAAATGCAATCATCCCTCTTTAGCGAGAAATAAACATTACCATAAACAGGTGTTTTGGCATCTTTATTGAAGATAATGGCAAATCCCGTGCGACGCTGAATAAATGTGACACACACTCAACATGTTGCAAATTGTTTCTATAAAATTGACAACATAGTCAAGAAATTGCATATCAAAGTTGCTGCGTAAGAGGGAAGCAGTCTGAAATCCAATATACATCGTGAATGTTTTTGTTTTGATTAATATATTTGCAGAAGTATCAGACATTTTAGCACTTTTTCTTCTTTTCACATGAAACACGAAGAGATGTACTCCACGGGTGTTTTTCTCGGTTGTACGGGATATATTTACTCTCGCTAGTGTGGGATAATCGCGTTTTAGCGAGAATATCTCGCTATAGGGGAAGTGTTCCCAACCTGTTTAGCACTTTTTCTTCTTTTCACGTGAAACACGAAAAGATGTAGTTCACGGGTGTTTTTCTAGGTTGTACGGGATATATTTACTCTCGCTAGAGAGGGATAATCGCGTTTTACCGAGAATATCTCGCTATGGGGGAAGTGTTCCCAAACTGGCCAAGGCACACACAGCGCACAGGTGGCAGCCTAGTGTACCAACAGCCATGCGGCATCAGCGTTCTTTGTTCTGCTTCAAACTTGAATACATACATACTTGCTGAAAAGGTTTTCCTCAAAATGATTTGCAAAATTTCCCAAATATGCGTTTTTTCATTTCTTCGTCTCACACTCTCTAGCTTAGCCGACAAAGTTAAAATTAGCGGCAGACTGAGACTGAGATTTACACACAGGAAGTGTGCGGTGAGAGTGGAAGTAATAAAACTATACTCGATACAAAGAATAATTCCGGATACAGTTTACACTGATTAGATCTAATAAACATATATATCATTTTCATCAACAACAACCAAAAAAAAAAAAAAAAAAAAAGAAATTAATAATAATAATAAAACAAGTATTTCTTACAGATATGATAGATACTCTTATATTGTAATTTTAGCATGTTTATTTTGACATTTACTTCTTTAAAACTGAAATGGAGAAGAAGAAAAAATACCCCATTTATTAGAAATAAGGGATTTTACATACTACAACTGAAAAGCGTGTCTCTGGTGTTGCTACAATACAATTTGATATTTTTTTGTTTATCAAACAAAATATTCATTCATCTTGTGTAAGAATTATGAAAGGTTTATAATGCGGACAAACAGTATATATACGGTATGCCTTTTCCCGTTCTATATAGTTAACTCCGCCTCGGAATTTGCAAAATTTAACTTGATATTGTTCTGCATTTTCTAAATGCAAGGAAATTACACACTGATATATTTCATATCTATGTCAAAGAATTATAATTTGCAGTACATTCTTTTTTAAATCGAGATCATTATAGTGGCCAATATAGTAATAAGAAAATTAATATTATTGATAAGTAATGGGATGGACATCATTGTGACAGTAAAACCAATCCGAAAAAAGAAGAAGACAATTCTCATATAAATGTTTATAATACCAAAACTATGAAATATCATAAACAGTTTTTGGCTATTTTGTACAAAGATCAACAAACTATATAAATTCATGGATGGGTTACTTAATTGCCAAGTAACACGAGAGAATTTAAATATATACTAGGCCTACATAACTATGCGTTAACCAAATCTAAATGGGACGTTCTTTATCATTCTAGAAGAACATATTTCGCTTGGTAGCTAATTTAATCTACAAATCCCTAGCTACATATTTCAGCATTTCTTTACCTACATAGTGAAAAGTGAAGATAACGAACAGTGATCAATCTCACAGCTCCCACAAGGAATACAAAATAGGGACTTGGCCAAACTCAGACCCCTGGATACACCAAAGGTGGGATCAGGTGCCCAGGAGGAGCCCTTGTCGACCGGTAACACCCACCGTGAGCCCTATATCTTAATCAGGTAAACGGAGTTATCCGTAGTCAAAATCAGTGTGCCAAGAACGGCCTAACAATCGGTATGAAACACATCAGACAGCATTTGACCCAATGCTTGGTTGTGTTTCCGATTGATTAGCTGTAGTTCCTGAATAACACGACGGCTATCTTTCATCTGATACCAGCATTCCCCCGTCATAGTTTTTGGCCATGCAGTAGAAGGAATAATCCTCGGCTGATTTCCCTACTCGATGCATTTACCTTATATAAACTGTTCATTTTATCAGAGTCAAGCACAATGCTTGAATATATTTGGTTATCGTATTGGACCAGAATATATTTCCCGACCAATTCGTCTGGAGAAAGAAGGTCAGTTGAAGTAGGTTCGTCTTAAGGGTGGACAGCGCCTCAGCCTCTTCCTTACTTTCCTCTAGAGGAACTCCGAGAGTCTGCTTCCGTGGCCGAGGAGTTAGAGCATCGCGCTCAATACCACACGGCCTCTCACCTCTGGTCGAAACGGGTTCGAATGCTGCTTGCGCCGGTAAGTGAGAAAGTTTCCCAGTTTACTTTCAAAACGTCGGTGGTCTCTTCCCAGGTACATTGTATCTGGGTTCTCTCTTCCACCAATAAAAACTGGGCGCCATCAAATAACTGAAAATTCTTGAGTGTGGCGGAAAACACCAATCAACCAACAACCAACCTTTGCATTTCCAAGTTTTAATTTGCCTTCAACTACGATGATACGCACTGTGAGAAAATGATTCGGAATCTAGTGATCGACTCTCTCTCTCGCATATCTCCATGTAGAAGACCACATGACGTAACTGATGCGCAGGCCGACCTAATATCTCTGGGCTGAATCAGACAATGAAGATCAATGTTTCCACAGTCAGGATAAACCGAAAAAGTGGTCTTCATAACACACTTCTCAGTGCAAACATTACCAAATTCCCAGGTAACTATCGTCATTATTTCTCTGCTGAATATCATTTCTATTGCTGATTAATCAAATTTGCCGAAAGGAATACATTCATTTGAATATATGGCAAATGCTTTTGGCAGATTTTCAGAGCCAGTTGAGGATGCTCCATAACACGGTGAGGTACATTTTTCTGTTTAACACTACCTCAATAATTATTCGTACTCTGATTTCAGTACCATAATTCTCATTGCCAAATGCAAGAATACTCCAAGTGTATGGAAGACAATTTCCATCTTCCGTAACCTTTATATAGGGTGCATCACATTTATTTGAGGAGTGTATCAGACGGAATGTTAGACCGTTCGTGGCACACTGATTTTGACCACGGATAACCCCGTTTACCTGATCAAGATATAGGGTTCACGGCGGGTGTGACCGGTTGACAGGGGATGCTTACTCCTCCTAGGCACCTGCTCCCACCTCTGGTGTGTCCAGGGGTCCGTGTTTGCCCAACTATCTATTTTGTATTGGAATCCCACAGGGTTCAGTATTGGGCCCAATATTATTTGTCTTAATCATTATGTTTGCTGATGATACCATAGTGCCTGAACAAATTAACGATGACGGGATAGGAAGTCAGTGGTACATGTAACCTACAGAATGACCATCAGGAATACGAAATACAGCTAAATTTACTAATGGACGGGAAAAGTACTGTGGGTGTCATTGTTTGCTGACAAATAGTTATAATTACTGGGATTGCCGTGTTGGTACTGATAACTACTGATATTATTACATATAATATTAATAATTTCTGTTGGTGCTGATAATTATTCACTAGTATTTGTACTTTGAGTTCTGATATTTACTGAGGAAATTACAGTCGGGACTCGGAAGTGATTATGAATATAGACAATAACTATTGTTCTTGCAAAAGGTGTGAAAAAGGTAGTAGTTTTTAAAAATATACAATTTATCTAAAAACAATTCTTTATTATATGTTTATTGTTTTTCAGATCACAACCCAAACACAAGTAAATTACTTAAAAAATCTCATATGCCTACGATACCATTAATTTTATTCTACTTCCTTTTCTCGATTGAAAATGTCATGTACATGTAATTCCTTCGAATATTGATGTATGTACAAAGTGCATGAGTCAGATAATATCGAGATTGAATATTAGATATTTAAAACATCGATGAATAATGTTCACTTAATTGACACAAAATAATCAGGGAAGAAGTGGAGGTAGAAGTAGAATGTGGTTTTTTCTCTCTCTCTCTCTCTCTCTCTCTCTCTCTCTCTCTCTCTCTCTCTCTCTCTCTCTCTCTCTCCGGGAATTGTGGTGTTTTATGAGGTAAAAATCATCATTTTATTAAATAAAATTAAAAATCGTTCAATTCGAAATAACATATCTGTTGATAATCTGTTGATAATCATCAATTAATTGATTAGACTGGAATTGTGTTTCTTTATTAGATGACTTGTTTTATATTCTGATGAGGCATGATTTATTTAAAAGCCTTTACAGGAGAAGAAAACATATCTTGCTGTGTCCATCAACTCATCATTTAGATATATCAACGACGTCTTTTCTACAAATACTACCAATGTTCATTTCATTCATATGTTGATTCCATATATCCTTGTGAACTCGAAATAAAAGATACCACAGAGTGTTCCATATATGCGTCATATTTGAATATTTTATTGAACATAGATGTTAACGGCAAACTGACAACTCAACTTTATGACAAAACGGGATGACTTCAGCTTCTCCATCGGCAACGTCCCATATTTATGTAGTAAGATCCCATTCAATGCATTTGATGATTGATTCCCATCTGATTATATTCGTCAGAGCATCTTCTGCGTATGATCAATTTTTAAACCAAAGCAAGTTACTGCTAATCAGTCCTATACTGGATCTAGTTCTTTGTTTTTGACTTGACCCCAGCGTAGGACTAATTAGTTCAGTTCAGTCTTGACGCTCGATTAGAACAGACTTTTCTATTGACACATATTACACTCAATAATATTATGATGTAGACGTTTTGTTTCTTATCAAGTTTTGTAGTTTAGTTGCAGTGTTAGTTTCCTTTTATATTTAGTTGTCAATGTAAATATTCTTTCCTTCTGAAGAAGGGACAGTTCGTCCCAAAAATTTGACAAATCACTATTGTTCGTGTCGTTGGTCATTTTTAGTTTTTAGCGCTTGACCTTGCATCCGACAGTTTAGATGTTGAGTGCTGTTGGATTTTAGTGTCTTGATTAAAGTCAGCATTTCGCAAATTCTATGGTCGTTATAACGATCTACTTCGTCAGTACAACCTCGCATTGGGTCAAATGCTGTCTGACGTGTTTCATACCGACTGTTAAGATGTTCTTGGCACACTGATTTTGACGCGGATAACTCCGTTTACCTGATCAGGATATAGGGCTCACGGCGGGTGTGACCGGTCAACAGGGGATGCTTACTCCTCCTAGGCACCTGATCCTATCTCTGGTGTGTCCAGGGGTCCGTGTTTGCCCAACTATCTATTTTTTATTGTTTATAGGAGTTTTGAAATTGATCACTGTTCGTTATCTTCACCTTACACACACACACACACACACACACACACACACACACACACACACACACACACACACACACACATATATATATATATATATATATATATATATATATATGTATATATATATACATATATATATTAGAAGTTGACGACGGAGAAGCTGAAATCATCTCTTTTCACATAACGTTGAGTCGTTAGTTTGCCGTTAATATCTATGTTCAATAAGATATACTAGTAAGTACGAAGCAGATGTGAAAGACTCTGTGGTGTCTTTTATTTCAAGTTCACTGCGATATATTGAATCGATATATATTCTTCTTTATAGATACAACGTCGTTGGTATATTCAAATGTCGAGTTGAAGGCCACAGCAAGATAGTTTTTCTTTTCATATAGAAGCTTCTGAATAAAAGAATATAAAAATAGGTCCGCTAATAAAGGAGCACAATTCGTGCACATGGGAATTCCTTCAGACTGTTGGTAGACCTGATCACCAAAGGCTACGAAGATATTGTTAATATCAACTGCAGAGTGCATGTACTTGTGCATAGACTCAGAGTGGTGTTTAACAAAGTGATTTTTAAATGACTGATCACTAGATATGAACATTTCCTTTTTCAATTTCTGTTGAAAAAGCAACTGTCTATGATGTCAAGAAGTCTTTAACTTATCGTGAGGAATGGTCGTGTAAAGTGTTGAAAACTCATACGTTTTGATGTTTTAGATTTGAGAAAAGTTTTGTGATTTCCAATTTATTTAAAGTTATTTAGAATGTTTTAGAATCCATATTTAATTGATAATACTTCTGGTATATGTTGTTGCACAGTACGTTTGAAGGTTCTCCTTTATAACTGTTAATATTTTCATGAGGAGCAACGATAGGGGCTTTGTTGAACATTTACAGGATCCAGCAATGTATATATGTTTGTAAGGGTTGTTTTTGAAGTTTAGGGCCTGTAAAAATAATTAATTTCATGTCCTCATTTTCATCTATAGCAACATCACTAGTAATGATATGTCCAGCTGGACCACAGTTGAAAGAAGACGAAGAACAAGAAGATGGATTATGTATAAAATGGTCTATATCTAGGCACTGTAAATTAGTTTGTAATCAAAAAGTTTGGATGCAATTGTAGAAGTATATCAGTAAGAAATACAGGGTGTAGACTTGAAATATGCTGGAATACAAGACTGAACTTTATCATGACGAAGAATGTTGCTTATGTTGACGGAATCTATTCCTTTATTAGTAAATTTAAGTTTAAGGAACTGACGGCATGATTCGGAAGGATTATCAACTTCCAAAATTTATGTAACAATATTCCATTATCACTTGCATTTGGTGTATATATCTTGTTCTGTTAGCTTGTTCTGCATATGATCAGTTTATAAATCGAGGCAAGCTACTGACAAACAAGTTGATAGTGCAGGGATTTCAAACGTTTCGTTTAAAGTCAGCATTTCGCAAATTCTATGGTCGTTATAACGATCTAGTTTGTCAATAAATCCTATATGTTGGTCAAATGCTGTCTGAAGTGTTCCATATCGATTGTTAGGCCGTTTTTAGCACACTGATTTTGAATACGGATAATTCCGTTTACCTGACCTAGATATAGGGCTCACGGCGAGTGTGACCGGTCGACAGGGGCTCCTCCTAGGCACCTGATTCCACCTCCGGTGTGTACAGGGTTCCGTGTTTGCCCAACTCTCTATTTTGTATTGCTTATAGGAGTTATGAGATTGATCACTGTTCGTTATCTTCATCTTTCATCCATAACGAACAGTGGTTTAAAGAGCCTGTGACGGGAAACATACATGGAATTCAGTCTATATTCTGGTGTTGAAAATCAAAGTATGGACTAGCTTTGACTTCTTCAAATAACGTATTCAAAATTCTCAATGGAATATAGTAAAGTTTAGTGCGAATATGATGTAGACCTAATTGTCTGTTGACGTAAGATAAAAGTGAATCAAATGTGACATCGTGTATATTTGGTCTTTCATATGAACGGTGTCTATGACTATGAGTATGTCTTTGTGTGTTTGGACTAGTCAAAGTTTTTACATTGTATACGTTGTTGTGTCCATATGGAAATGCAGTGCAGTGAGTCTTGATCCAGTGATCTTCTCGTTGTCTACGGAAAGGTTTTTTTGGTTTAGAATTCTGACTCTCATGGACAAGATGGAATGATATGAAGAAGACAATCTGCAGTTTTGCATCGTCATGTTTCATAATTCAATAAAGATTTTGTACCTATGTCAAACGTCTAGATTTGACAGGATGCTGGGATCGGGCCTCCTTTCAGAATCACGTTTTGGTTTTAAAAGAATAAAGTTATGACGTCTGTATACCAAGAATTATCACAAGGTATTTAATTAGCTTTAAATCGAGTTGTTGAGCTATGTTATGTCTCAAAGAGAGAACGGGAGTGAATGCATTTGCATTGCATATTCTCTGGAAGAGCAAATACACATCGGCATTCTCAGGAGGGTATCGTGCGGTGTAATTTCAAGTTCAGTGCATGTACCTTGTGTTAATTCTTAGTATACCTTTATTTAAAGAAACGGGTGCTATGCCTACTGATTGCAAGTGAGCGCCCAAACCACCGAGGCTACCACGATCGGTAGTATGTTGGTTAAACATGCGTTGTTTTACAAGAATTTGTGAGTAAAATGGTTATTCAGATCACCGATTACCATGTGAGTGATGCCTGGATTTTGTAATACAAGTACATTTATTCTATACATGTGTCTCTAACAATTTTCTTAAACACCTGATTCTTCATGTCTGTGTAATTTACTGTGCTGGAGTGTCCAACGATCAAATTCCACCTTCTTGTTCGTTGTTTAACACGAAACTCTTTTACCATCTTTGAACACCGAGAGTAAAGTGTTTGAATTCATCTCTTGATTAAAAAAAACCATACAAACAATAGAGCTATATCTGAAATTCCTTTACCCCACTCGACCATTAAGGACTCGAAACCCAATCTAGTTTACCGTAACAGAGTTTCATATCTTAATAAAGTGAATTATATGTGTTAACAAAGAGGACTTGGGAGAAAGGGAAAGGAAGATAGGAGGGAGGAGAGCGATGTTAAGCCTCTAGGAGCTGATCTGGAGCCGCTAGTTTATCGATGATGTTCCCAGACCCTCTGTGTAGCCTCGATACCGATAGGTTTCTATTTACCTGTCGTCGTTAACATAGAGTAGACAGTGCCTACCTTTACCTTGTTTATGATAACTGTAAATTATCATGTACAGCATAAGTTATCATGTACAGCATATGTTGAGGTCTGTTAGTAATATTGAATTTCATCTGATATTCCAGAAACATTGGATAAATATATGTAAAATAATTCAATGCACATTTCGCTCCTTCAGATAACTCTCTCTCTCTCTCTCTCTCTCTCTCTCTCTCTCTCTCTCTCTCTCTCTCAGTATATTGCCGGTAACAAGAGTTTATAAATAAAAACGAATACGAAGAAAGTGATGGGACGTACTCCTCCTAAATCATGACATTGCAATCAATGACGGTTAAAAGTAATTATATACATTTTTAAAAGGAACAAGATGTGTTTGTGAAACACAAATGCCCCCGGTAATGGCCAATTATGAAGATGGCCAATATCTTGGTACCAGTAGAAACATGCTCATGTGCAATATGAAAGCTCTAATATTTACCATTTGGAAGTTATGACAAAAGTATTTTTTTTAAATGTCAAGGTATCAACGGAAAGGTCTTGTCACAAGGAATACTCATTTGAAATATCAAAGCTCTATCACTTACTGTTCAAAAGTTATTAGCAAGGTTATAATTAAAGTTTCAGACAGAATTACAGAATGACAGATAGGACAAAAACAATATGCCCCTATCTTCGATCTCGGGGGCATAAAAATATAGGTTCATACTAAACGTGACAAGAAGGTTGGATATGACAATACCATTGAAAATGACTAAAACTTGTAAATGCGAGAACAATTTCTAATTATATGTATATGTAATTATATATGTAGGTCTGATCAATTAATACCTGGAAGATCACCCTCATGTAGAACACGTTTCACGTAATCTTTTCATGAATATCAAACATATTTTGAAAACCAAACTTTTATTTTATTATTCATATCAGTAAATGTAGTGTACAAATTTATATATTTTCTATTCGTGTATTCTTTAATTTCGGACACATTATTACGTCATTACCTACATGTACATGTTCGAGATCTAGAGGAGAGGATCGGCTCTGTCAATTTTAAAAGTGGAAATGGCTAAAGAATCTGAAAATTCACATACAGAGCAGAAACAATCGGCTGACATATGTTGAAATGATATGTTCTGTCGAGAAATTGAAAATTCGACACACACGTAGTAGTACGTAGAACAATTCCTTATAATTTATTTTCTTTCCTTTCGAAGCAAAACTTTTTCGAGTCCCATCATTGGAGCCTCAAAAGCCAAAGATGCTACGAATGCAACCATATTCGATAAAACTAAATTTCCGAGGAACAAGTATATCTGAAATGAAAATAAAAGATAATGAAAATATGAATATTATGTGTCCCTCCGCGTCTTGCAATAGCTAATGTAAGATATATATATATATATATATATATATATATATATATATATAATATATATATAATATATATATGTATATATATATATATATATATATATATATATATATATATATATATATATATTAATGTATGGAATATCACTTACTCCTGAAAAGTCGGTGAGATACATAGGGACTCTTGAAGAATAATAGTCCACATACATAAGGACTGGATGGACGAGGTAAACGCAATAAGAGAGCCGGGCTAGGGGTCCGAATGGTGACCAAGAGAGTAATGTGTTCACAAAACCACCATTTCCTGTTGCGCATGCAAATATAACCCAGCATACGCATGCGCCCCATACAGTTCTATTTGTTGCGTTATATAAAGCTGATACGCCATCAGACAGTGGATTATAATTTACTGCATCGTGCAATCCATATAATACCAAACAGGCAAGAACAGCAGCCACTAGCCATATCATCAGGTTTAATATCTGAAATTAGAATAAAATATAATGGTCAAGTAATGTAAATACCTCATAATGGTCACACAATCCGTTGCTATCTGCTTAGTGTTAAGCACAAGAGATGGATTCCAAATACCGAGTATATAAGATTTACTCAATAAGAGCAAGGTGACTAAAGTTGTGACCAATGTATGATTCATTTTATGAAACAGAAATACTGCTTGATAATTGAAATTTCTACAGTCATTTGTAAGACAATTCTACGATTGCACATAGTATTAACATTCGAGAAGCCGAGAGAAAAACACCACACAATCGCATTTATCATGTATTAGTTTTACTTACTTTGTGAATTCTGACTTTGCCCTTGGTTTTAAAAAGCAGATACCCGAACAAAATTCCAATTATGTATGGACCCATTCTGCACCATGGTTTCATATAGTACTTTTCCATGTAAACATTTAATATATCTTGCCTACAAACAATCATATCTATATCTAAGTAACACAGAAGATATTTACATTAAAATACGAACTCAGATACAGCATTCTTCAGCTTTAACATATGACAGCTCTTCACTGTAAGGCTGTAAACTCATGTAAAAGAATGTGGCACGCATGGTCTCGTATTTTCATCAAACTCAAACACATTTCACAACAACTCAAATAAAACGTGCCTTGGTCATATTGTACCATGTAATGGGTTGAAAATAGTGGTTTATAAGCTGAGCTTTCAGGTAACATAGAATACCAATTTCTGGCATGATTACTCTGAGGTTATACATTGTACGTTCAACTAAATAATAGAAAGTTATGAGAAAAATTAACGCCACCTCCGCTCTGATTCTAAATCTGTTTGTTTTGTTTATCTATTGGAACAACTAAGGCCCACTTTTTATTGATAAATAATATTTATGCATTTCACTTTAGGTTACACATGTAGCCATAGCACCAATGCGCTTCGTATTCAAATTGAACATTATTAGTTGACCTGTTTTAATATTCTAATGGGGCAGAATTTATGCAAAAACTTGTACATGAGAAGAAATAATCTCTTGCTGTGGATTTCAACTCGACATTCATATACATCGACGAAGTTTTTTTTCTATGAACAATATTCATTTTATTTCATATCTCGATTCGATATATCCCAGTGAACTGGAAATAAAAGACACCACGGAGTCTTCCATACCTGCTTTGCATTTGACTGTTTTATTAAACTAACAACAAAACTTTATGACAAAAGAGATGACTTCAGCTTCACCATCGTCAACGTCCCATATTTGTGTAGCAATATTCCATTATCACCTGCATATGATGTTTAGTCGCTCAACTTATTCGATATGCGAGAGCATGTTCTGAATATGATCAATTTTTAAATCGAGGCAGGCTACTGACAGATTTTCAACCGTGTCGTTTAAAATAAGCATTTCGCAAATTCTTAGGCCGTTATGATGATCTAATTTGCAAATACAAACTATAACTGGGTCTAATTCTACATGAACAATCTTTATAGGATTTATGAGATTGATCACTGTTCGTTCTTTTTAATTGGTCATAAAGTACATATAAATTGAGCAAAATATATAAAAAAAAAAATCAACACAATTTAATTTTTTATCGATTGTAACTTTTGGTTTTTTGTTGGGTTTTTTTCCACTCATATTGTGACGTCACCAGTTGTAGGTGAATTTTAATATCACACATTTAGAAACATGCTTAGCGCCCAAGGCCGTAGAAGTGTGAACTCTTTCGCAACACGGGACCTCAGTTTTTAAGTTCATATCCAAAAACCCGTGATTCTCACTTCTAAATCTCGAGTGTTTTGTCGAAGGAGCAATCACAACCTATGTTTACGTCTTGACGCGGCTATGACACGAGCAAGGCTCGAACTCACCACCTCCCGTTTACGAAGCGAACGCTGACATTTTTTGTGAATATTGAAAACTATCATAATGCATTTAACACTGGATATGCACTTTGTTCTCCAGAGCTGTGCATCATAGTTTTGTCACCACAATAACTTTTTTCTGAAAGCAATCTTTAGATATAGAGGGGGAGATGTGCCACATAAGATTTAAACCCCAAAAGTAATCACTTGATTCCGGTACAAATCAACGCTCTATAAACGTTGTGACTATCACTTTTAACGTGTTAATTCGATGAAGTAGGTCCTACACTAAACATTATATTTCAGAACATACATTAATCTGGTCTAATTTTCTTTTCTTTTTAAATTAAACTTAAGTATTAGGGGAAAAACATGTTTCACAAATTCAATAACAACTAACAACATTTATTGACAAGTCATTCATCTGTAATTTTACTGGTGATTTGCCCATCAATGTCGACTGGAATGGTTAATTTGATATCATATGCATAAACGTAAATACCGGGGTATCTGAAAAAAATAAATACATTTCCCATTTTTCATAAACATGTCGTGACTTTAAGAATATTAAAATGTGCAAATGATTTAATTTGTTCTTTCTTATACATTCATACCTAAACGCTTATTCTTATTTAAAAATTGTTTGCAGTAGCTCAGTGGTTAAAACGTTTGCTTCGTAAGCAGCAGGGCATGCGTTCGAGCCCCGCTCGTACCAGGGATTGATTGATTGATTGTATCTTGCTTAACGTCACGCTGGTGAATTTTTCGTTCATATGGAGACGTCACCAAGACCGGTGAAGGGCTTCAAATTTAGGCCTATGCTCGCGCTTACGGCCATTGAGCAGTGAGGGTTCTTTAGCATGCCACACCTTCTGTGCCACGGGACATCCGTTTTTAAGGTCATCTTCGAGGACCCGTGACATTCACACCTGATGCCGAGCGTTTGGCGATGGAACTATCACTACCTGTTTTAACGACTTAGGTCTGTCGCGGCCAGGATTCGAACCCCGGCCTTCCGCATGCGGGCGTATCACAAACTATTTTGAAAACCTTAACATAGTGATTCAGCGCCTTTGCAAAACGCTCGGCATTTAGAAGTAAAAGGCACGGGTCTTTCGGATCGGAGATCCCGTGTTGCGACAGAGTTGGCACGTGAAAGAACCCTTAATGTTACAACCCTGGGCGATGAGCATTATGTCTGAAGTGGTACTTTACCTAAAGATGATGACGTCTCAACATAAGTGAACAATTCTTTGTTTCAATACATTTGGAAACCGCACACACCTTTGCTGATGACGTGACTGAAAATTGTTGACTTTGACATAGGCTATGTCTTTCCATGTTGCCTACCAACGTTTCTGGTACACAATAAACGAGTGATACAACATGTATGTATTTGACAAAAACCATCAGATAGTACTTTACAGTTTTCAAAAGCAATATCCATTGTCCAAACCCGTATGGGGTCTAAATAATACATGTAAGTACTGAATAATTCGCTGAATCATGTGGAAACATTCTCTTCGTACTATCGGTAAACATTTGTAACTGCGGGACACTGCCGCTCAGCGTGCTCGGTGGTACATGTACAGCGTAGTTCAAATGTAGATCCGTAGGATGCGTTTGTCAAATACTATTTTTTTAAATTTATTTTTTCTGAGCACATTCTGTACAATTATCATAATACAGTAACTATAGATATGATTATCTAATGCTGTATGTAGTACTTACGACTGAACTGTCTGTGAAATAATGGCTGGTGGCATCCCATAATGAGCCGAAATCACACCAGGAGCGATTGTAGTTCCAATCAAAAACACCAGGCACACTGCGATACCGATAAATTCTTTACTATATAACAAAAAAGTCAAATAAGATAAAGTGAATAGAAACCATTATATTGTAGATATTCGAATTCCGAAATGTTTAGATTACAGAAAGTAGAAATGAGTATGATAAAAATGAGAGTTTCATTGATAAACTTACTAATAAAGAGGAATCAACATAAGAGGACTGAGGATAAAGAACTGCATGTCATTTGACAAATACCACGACCATCCCATGCACTGCAATAATTATAACAATGACATGTACAGACAAGACAAACAAAAATAATTAAAAAAAATAAAAACAACATCGGAAATGTGTAAAAGTGTCGCCATGGTCGAGTTTTTCCTCGTTCCAAAGGCTCAAACTTTACAACCACCTCCCTGCACAAATCGTCAAAGAAGTGTTTGTTTCATCTTGCCACAACCACACAGTCAAACAAAGAATTGTATGGACTCTTGTTGGAGCATATAATTATGCAGAAAATGTTTCAGCGTTTCAAACTACACGTGCATTGGTTATAGGGTAAAATGGCAGATTAATTAGTGATCGTTTTCTAAAAATAAAAAGTCATAAGATAAAACCAAGAGGTTCATAAGTCACATCGCTCACCTGACTGAGCCACCTTGACCCTGCCGTTGTTCAAGGCCAACACCAAAGTACAACTAGGAAGAATTGTTTTAGCACACTAAAACTGATGTTTCCTCTTCCATTGTCCAAAGGTTTTTAATAACATTACAGGGATCATTTTTAAAGTGGTAAAGTGCAAAGGTTATAAAAAATGACAGGCGATAAACTGTCTCATTATTGTTTACCCACATACAAATTATCAAAGGCCTAATCAAAATTAGGTCAAACTTCCAGGTGAAGGTCACAAGATCACACACCATTGGATCACATGAAAGATCTTGCCGAAAGGAATGTATACACAAAACATGATATCCCTAGTTTAGACAGTCCAAGAGATATTTTAAAGATATTTCTCATATATGAAAGGTGAAAATAACGAACAGTGATCAATCTCATAACTCTTACATAATTCTCGTGGGATCCTGATCGGGTAAACAGAGTCATCCGTAGTCCAAATCAGTGTGCCAAGAACGGCCTAACAATTGCTATGAAACAATTCAGATAGCATTTGATCCAATGATAGGTTGTACTGACGAACTAGATCGTTATAACAACAATAGAATTTGCAAAATGCTGACTTCAATCGAGACTGTTGAAGCCATTGTACCATCAACATGTTTGTCAGTAGCTTGCCTTGATTTAAAAACTGACTATACGCAGAATACGCTCTTGCGTATCGAATTGGGAGATATAAATACCATATACAGGCTATAATGGAATATTGCTACACAAATATGGGAAGTTGACGATGGAGAAACTGAAATCATCCCGTTTACTATAAAGTTGAGTAGTTAGTTTGCCGTTAATATCTATTTTCAGTAAAATATCCAAGGATGAATCAGAAATGGACGACTCTGTGTTGTCATTTATTTCGAGTTCACAGAGATATATCTAATCGACATATGAATGAAAATCCTTATTGTTGAAACGTCGTCAATATATCTAAATGTCGAATTGAAGGCCACAGCAAGATACTTTTTCTTCGATGTAGGAGTTTTTAAAAAATAAATTCTGCTTCAGAAGTATATATAAACAGGTTAGCTAACAAAGGAGCACAAATCGTTTCGATTGAAATTCCAACAGACTACTGCAAGACCTGATCACCAAAGACTACGAAAATATTATCAATGAGGAACTCCAGCATATATTTCATTTCAACTTCAGAGTACTTGTGCCTGGAATCAGAGTGGTGTTCAACAAAGTAAATTTTTGGATGACAGATCACTATATATGAATGCTTCCTTTTCCATTTTTGTTAAAGACGTATGTGTAACTGTCTTTAATGTCAAAAAGTCTAGTCTTTAATTGATGGTGAGGAATGGTCGTGTAAAGTGTTGAAAAGTCATACGCTTTGATGTTATTGATTTGAGAAAAGCTTTGCAATTTCTAGTTTACTAAAAGTTGGCTTTTTAAATAATTTTTCAGAGTCTATATTTGATTTACACCACTTATTGCATATGCAGTGGCACAGTACATATAATTTTTATGTGAAATTAAAATAATCAGTTAGCGTACCTTCTTTCCCAATTTACAGTAAATGCAATGATGCTTTATTTTATTTTAAGGAGGTTTTTGCTACCTGAGCTGATAGCTCAAATAAACCTTGTGATCATTCGTTGTCTGTCGTCTGTCTGTAGACTTTTCACATTTTCAATTTTTCTCCATAACCATTGTGTTAATTTCAACCACATTTGGCAAAAAGCATCCTTGGGTAATAGGTTATTCAAATGAAGGGCAACACCCTTATTCAAGGGGAGATAATGGTGAAATAGCTAAAGTACACTGACAAAGTTTAAAAATCGTCTTCTACAGAACCAGTGGGCTAATTACAACAAAACTTTGGACAAAGTAGCACTAGGTGAAGGGGATTTAAGTTTCTTTTCAATTACAGGGCCATACTCTCTTTAAAGCGGAGATAATCACGAAAATGCAAAAATAGAGTGGGGTCATTTAAAAATCTTCTCAAGAACTACTGGGCCAGATGAGCTGTTAAATTCATGGACCCAGGGGTTAAGGTGGGACCAGAATAGGAGTCAAAGTTTTACATGCCAATACTAGTATATAGGGAAAATCTTTCAAAATCTTTTCAAGAATAACTGGGCCAGAAAATGTGAAATTTATAGGAAAGTGTGCTGACATATTGCAGATTCGAGTCTGTGAAAATCATGGCATCTGGGGTAGGGTGGGAACACAATAGGAGATCAAAGTTTTACATGCAAATAGATAGGAAATTATTTCTAAAATATTCATTTTCAAGAACTACTCGGTCAGAAAAAAATAAATTTACATGAAAGATTCCTGATATATGCCAAATTTCAAGTTTGTTAAAATTATGGTCCGCGAGGGTAGGGTGAAACTACAATAAGGGATCAAAGTTTTACATGCGAATATATTTGGAAAATCTTTAAATATCTTCTTCTTAAGAACCACTGGGTCAGAAAAGTCGCATGGAAGCTTCGTGAAATCATGGAGATTCCAGTTTGCTAACATCATGGCCCATGGACATAGGGTGGGGCCACAATAGGGGATCAAAACTTTACATGCTTCAGTTTTAGACACATTTAATATCCCAGTCAATGGGTAGAATGAATATGAGTTACCGTACCTATACTGGATTCCTAAACTACATAAAAAACCTTACAAACAAAGATACATTGCTGGATCCAGTAAGTGCTCTACCAAACCCCTATTTTTGCTCCTCACGAAAATATTAACAGCTGTGAAGGAGAAACTTCAAACTCACTGTGCGACTACATATGCCAGAAGTGGTGTTAATCAAAAGTGGATTCTAAAAACTTAACTTCTAAAGAATTTTTAGTAAACTTGAAATCGCAAAACTATTCCCAAATCAATAACATCAAATCCTATGACTTTTCAACACTATATACGACCATTCCTCACAATAAATCAAAGACTAGACTTTTTGACATCATGGACAGTTGATTCTTCAACAAAAATGGAAAAAGGAAACATTCATATCTAGTCACCCGTAAACTTACTTTGTTAAAACCGCTCTGATTCCAGGCACAAGTATTCTGAACTGAAGTTGAAATAAAAATATGCTAGAGTTCCTCATTGACAATATCTTCGTGGTATTTTGTGATCATCTCTTCCAACAGTCTGTCGGAATTCCCATGGGCACGAATTGTGTTCCTTTGTTAGCTGACCTTTTTCTATATTCATATGAAGCAGAATTTATTCAAAAACTTCTACCTGAGAAGAAAAAAAAGTCTTGCTGAGGCCTTCAATTCGACATTTAGATATATCGACGACGTTTTGTCTATTAACAATAATAATTTTCATTCATATGTCGATTGGATATATCCCTGTGAGCTCGAAATAAAAGACACCACAGAGTCGTCCACTTCTGCTTCATACTGATATATTTTATTGAAAGTAGACATTAACGGCAAACTGACAACTCAACTGTATGACAAACGGGATGATTTAAGTTTCTCCATCGTCAACTTCCCATATTTATGTAGCAATATTCCATCATCACCTGCATATGGTGTTTATATCTCTCAAATCGATATGCAAGAACTTATTCTGAGAATGATCAGCTTTTAAATCGAGACAGGTTACTGACACACAAGTTGATGGAACAGTGATCTCAACAGTCTCGTTAAAACCAGCAATTCGCAAATGCTATGTTCGTTATAACGATCTAGTTTGACAATACAACCTATCATTGGGTCAAGTGCTGTCTGACTTGTTTCATAGCGATTGTTAGGCCGTTCTTGGCACACTGATTTTGACTACAGATACCCCCTTTACCTGATCAAGATATAGAACTCACGGCGGGTGTGACCGGTGGACAGGGGATACTTACATGTACTACATGTACTCCTAGGCACCTGATCCCATTTCTGGTATATCCATGAGTCCGTGTTTTCCGAACTCTCTATTTTGTATAATTGCTTTTAGGAGATATGAGATTTATCAGTGTTCGTTATCTTCACCTTTCATATTCATGATTTATGATTTTAAAATTAAATGAAACGGATATTGAATAATATAC
Organism: Ostrea edulis; assembly: GCF_947568905.1. Lineage (NCBI taxonomy): Eukaryota > Metazoa > Mollusca > Bivalvia > Ostreida > Ostreidae > Ostrea > Ostrea edulis. Next base: position 70,140,490 of record NC_079165.1, on the reverse strand, counting down.
TAGAAACATTTCAATGTTTTCATGAATGAAACTTCAAACGTGGATTTTCATATAGCGTGAAATTAAAACCATCATGATTATGCCGTTGTAAGTAATCATGAAATTTTAAGACAATGAAATTAAAGCAACTTATAGTATTTAAAGGAGAGCAAAATATGTATGGGAATAGAAATCAACACCTTAAGTTATTGAAATAGGATTTGGGATAGCATACTCCAAGTTCAACTACAGAAATACTAACTAGCACCATATATACTTACCATGTCGGACATATCCACCAAATTGTTGACATAAAGTAGATTTTTCCACCATGAATCTTCACAGTAATTTTTTTCGAATCCTTTCGGTGGATAAATTGGCCCATCAGAGAAGTAGGGTGAGAGAGTCGCTTCAGTCATGAGAACCAGCATATACGCAGGAGTTAATCTGGCAAAACATTCAGTAAAAAATATATATACAATTGTAATTCGCAAAACAATTTCTCTTCCGTACTGCAAAAACATCATTCAATCCAGAATAACAGCATGTGTGTGTGTGTGTGTGTGTGTGTGTGTGTGTATTTACCTCCAGAACCTATGAAAATAAAACATAAACCAGTTCAGTTTCCCCCTTCGTTTGTCCATCTCTTTCAAAGTTAGATAAGTGAGTAAGAGTCCGCTAAAATAGAAAAACCAAACGCACACTGATTTCAGCACCATCTTAAGTTTCATCACGGTGATTTAGAAGCTTTATGATTGTACAAAAGAATACTAAATTCTGGATTAATGAATACCTCAGAGCAAAAAATGAATCTACTGCTACCAGAGCATTGGAAATGGCCTGGAAAGTCCATCTGTCTAACATGTCTTTTAAAAAAGGTCCACTATTACCTATGGAAAAAGAACTGAAGAATCACAATACATCAATACAAAAAACTACAAAACCTCTAAATATCGTGATGTGTTGTTACGGTGAATATTGTGGTTGATTTGTCTGGTGTAGTAATCAGTCTGTGTGAGTACATTGACAGTTTTCCTGTGGATATCTCCGCAGCTATTGAATTGAAAGTGTGTTAATATACGGACTGGTATCAAAATTAATGGGTTGCAGATAAAGTTTGAGTTTGGGCTCTCTTGGACTATTTTTTAATGAGTTTGACCGGTCAACAGGGGGTGTTTACTCCTCCTAGATATCTGATCTCACTTCTGGGTTTTCCACGGGTTGATCCGTGTTTGCCCTACTATTGATTTTGTATTCTTCATAGGAATTATTGATCATTGTTCATTATCGTCACTTTTTCATATATATGCTAAATATGAAAATATGGATGTATATTTAATTGCTGTGATAAAATTTAGAAATTCATCTAAGGATCTGACAGCTTTGCATTTGAGATCATGTTATTGACCCAAGTCTCATTTCAAAATTAAGGATTATCTCCCCCCACGCATAGCTCTTATCCTTAGACGAATTTGACTCCACTGTTTTGGCATACTATTTTCCCCTATACTAGCTCTAAAACTTCATTGTTATTTCGGATTTCAAACATTTCGGTTGAGCATCACTGGGGAGACATTATTTGTCGAAATGCGCATCTGGTGCATCAAAATTGGTACCGTATAAGTTTTACATATTGAAAATTTGAGTTTGTGCTTTGTTGACCTTGTTTTTTTTTTAAGCATTATGAACCTTGAACGCTAACACGCTTCATGAAATACATGAAAGGCGAAGATGTACATGTATGCCGGCGTGAAGTGTTACAGTTCATACCATTAAGTATTTCAAATATTACTCCGTTTAACCGATCGAGAGATAGGGCTCGCGGTGGGTGTGACCACTCGATAGGGGATGATTACTCCTCCTAGGCACCTGATCTCACCTCTTGTATGTTCAGTGGTCCGTGTTTGCCCTACTTTTAAATTTGTGTTCTTTATAGGAGTTATTAAACTAATTATAATCAGATCTTCTCTCACCGATAGACTGGAGAAAGATCTGACAGCTTTGCATTTGAGGTCATGTTATTGACCCGGATCTCATGAATAATTCAATAAATATTTAACCAATAGCAATAGCTTGACAAAGAATCAAGGACCAATCAGGAATCGTTTTACTGAAGCGTATTCTGATTTCAAGTTCACAAAAATTCCGTTGATTCATGTAAATTTTAAACTAATTCCAAATATCAGCGTTAAAGGAAAGGCAAAGGAAGATCTTAGATGTTATACATCTATTATTATAAAAATATTTTTTTCTGTGGCGTTGTAACATCGCTCATGGACGCCGGCATCGTCTTCGATCATTCCCCCATACTTCTCGGTAATTATTGACATGTGCATGATAAATACCAAATCTGTTCCGATATAACAACAAATTTTTCATGTTAGCGAAAGCTATCATTTGATTGGTCAAGTGTGAAAGGTGAAATAACATGACCTCAAACGCAATGCTGTCAGATCCTTCTTCAGTGTAACAATTATAATAGGTCTGATTTTCATTAGATTGTAGGAGTTATGAGATTGATTACTTTTCGTTATCTTCACCTTTTTATTTATTTCTTAAGTGAACCCATGTAGAAATACTTACTGACAGTGCCGAGAACGAAGGCATAGCTGTGACCCAAAACAACCCACGATATACTCAGAAATCGGATCCCATTAAGAGCAGTGAGAGTTTCGGAGGTTCGATGCGTGCTCAAGATTTTCTTGCCGTTGGAGTAAGCGGAAAAGGACAACAGAAGTTTCTCAAGTGTGCCTGGAATGTACAGAAATATGTTATACTGATAAGTATGATATCATGATGAAATACGAATCCGACATGATGGTGATTGATAAGATCATATTAAGCTGACCGTTATCACCTATCAATAACTTCCTTTCTTCTATATCAATACTACCGAAATCTTTTAGATCGTGGTCATTGTCTGTCAATGAATCATTTACTGTCTTCTAGATGGTCATTATTCTAGTCCCTTTAATCGTGGTTATTGTCTATCAATAGCTTACTTACCTCTAAATGAACATTTTGAGTCCTAGCCTATTGTTTTTCAATGAGTTACTGTCTTCAACATATATTTTACTCATATCTTTAGAGTTGTGTTAGTTGATTGCAAAACTCATTGTCTTTAGGATGAACATTACATGTATGTACTCAGCATGTCATTTGAATCGTGTATTTTGTCTATCAATTACTTGCTGACTTCTAGATGAACATTAATGGAGTCATAATTAGTGGCTACCAATGACTTACTGTATTCTAAATGGCAGTTGATTTAAACTTGCTTTCTTCTGGATAAGTCCTTTGAGTATTGAATGTTGGTTATCAATGACTTACTGTCTTCTATATGAACACTGCGTAGTTCTTTTGAGTCGTGGTTCAGCAATGGATATTTCTCGTTGTCTGTGTTCTTTATTGCAGGATCGATATAAGATTCCTTCAGTTCTGCTCTACTCTTACGTAGCCAATGGATTATGATGATGTCATAGGCAGTGCTCAGGACAATGATGGCAGTGAGTATACTTAATATAACACTAAAGAAAACAACAGGAACAGGTAAATGTCGGTGAGTATGCCTACATCTACAAATATTGATTCAGTCATCCGAGAAAAGTACTTTTAGTATTCAAGTATTTGCCTTATCGAAAAAAATGTAAGTGTTTAGTCTAGTTTAAAGAATTAAATGATATTAGTTTCGTAAGTAAAATATGACAAAACAATAGACGTATTGAAGTGATGTTTTCTTTGGTTTAATGTGTATGTAAACTATGTACAAAACTGTATATCATAGCATCCTACTTCCGTTTCCTTACATTGTAACTATAGCATTAGATGTCAATGGCTTCTCCTCCTCCGGAATAACTACGAAAACTATATTGGATATATTTCCGAAAGGTATCTTCTCGAGACCTGAAAATAAAATGTTTTGATATGTAACCTACGTGTGTTTGGTGAATAAAAATAATGTGTAAAATCCGTGTAATTTGGTGTAAAATAGTTTGTTAGGAGTAAGTAAGCACCGTAACATAGTCTACTTGATAAGCGTGCATATCATGTGTTACTCAAACATGTATGATATGGTAAATTGGTATAATTTGAATGTGATGATAATTATTTGATGTCTATAAAATGTGTAACGAAAATGGGCAATCTAGTTTAAACCAATCAACTGGAAAATATGTAATGATGATTTTCTACTCTTTTCACATTTAAACATTCTACTAACTGTCAGCAAAAGCGTGAACAGTGTTACCTTCATGTACAAGCGCCGTAGTGTCGCTACTGCTACAACTGTCTGGGAGGCAAACACCAATCAAAATGCCTGTACCACCTCCCCCGCTGAACTAAAACGAAACAAAACACCGCCAATCGTCGTGGAGTTTTTATGTAAGAATCTAGTAAGGGTATCAATACTATGGTATTCTATCAATAAAATGAAACAAAAAACTATAATATGCATGCAAAAACTGCAGTGGTACAGATATATAAATAATAATAGTTTCAAAATACAGCCTGGATTTTTTAAAGATAAAAACCACGTGCTATTCTTTCAGTAATTCTTGGGTCTGTTCATATTTTCATGTAACTACCCTATAGTTATATACACATGATCTAGCATGATGAATTCCATCGGATGAGTCCTTATTCTAACAAATAGTAAATATGTATATCTACAATCGATGAACGTAATCTCAACAACCTTACGGACGCCATTTATCTGAGAGAATTTTGTCCGACCACATGTGAAGATGGTGCGCGCAATGCATACATTATCCAAATAAGGCCAACCGAATAATTACTCATGATTTGAACCTATTCTTTTCATCTGAGATGAAATTGAATAGTCTATGCTGCATGATATATATATATATATATATATATATATATATATATATATATATATATATATATTCATCATACAAGTCTAGATACCTTGAATAATGTTATTTTAGAAGCTAAAAAAATCTTCATTATTAGTACCTACATGTATGTACCTTTAAGTAAAGGCTAATTTGTTCCACACGAAGAAGTTTATTTTATATATTTAACAGGTTCTGTAAATTTCCCATATATACTATCTTACCCCAGTTTTAAACTTGATTTTACGGTTTACTATTTGTGCTGTGTGACTTTTATGGGGTCGGATTACATGACTCATAAATTTCAGTGCAATAACTCTCTCTCTCTCTCTCTCTCTCTCTCTCTCTCTCTCTCAGATACAAAGGTACACTTTTCGTGCAGGAGTAAACAAGGGTTATTTTCAGAATTGATTTGAAACCATAACATAAACCCAAAGCTCGTTAAAAGTGCAGATAGCAATTCTGTCTATAATTAAATATATCTGATTATTGATTAATTATCATAAAATGTAAAATTACTTTAATAGTTTTATTCTTTTATTTTCATGCTGGATTTGAACTTGCGCATGGTGAAATATTTTTGATATTTGCATTTTACTTTTTATCATACTATGGCCCAGAGTCTTTTTATTCATTTGGTTACTTACTTCTCCCGCACTGCTAGTCGTTCCCAAGGGTATATAAACTATAGAATATGTTCCTTTAATATTCAGTGTCCCATTACGATACTCGGTTCGTTTACATTCGTCATAGGATCCCAGCCATCTTAAATTGCCATCCAGAATACCAGGTCCAGGTTTTCCAATGGCATCAAGGACTGCGATATAAACGTAATAATCAATTAGATATTTGAAATCACCATTGAAAATTAAGAGTCGTTAAACTGCTATAGCAAGTAAACGGATTTGGTTTTTTATGTTTTGTTGTTTTGTTTATTTGTTTTACACCACTTCAAGATTGTTTGCGCATATCGATACATTACTAGCTGTAGGTGAAGTGACACATTTTTAGACCTGAACATGACCTTTTATATCTATCTACTAATAGGTTAAAATAAAGCGCATAAAAACCAAATTTCCCATATCAAGATACTTTGGATAAGTGATCGTGAATTGTACCATGTAGATTCGTCAAAATCTTCGGCGAAAGTAAGATTAAACACATAGTTAGTAATACTGTCTAAATGTTGCCTAGGTCTGCAGTTGTAAACTTTTGTAGTAAACTTGCATTGTAATACGTAAATATAAATAGATAGTGCCAGTGAATCTGCTTACTTTGCAAAGCCCATGTGTTACTTTTGGGTTGGGCAACAGCTGACGACGTGACTGCTTGTACACTGTGACTGCAGTTTCCGCTCACATTGTACTTTGTAGCACCGAACTCGTTTCCATACAGAATCTGTCGTGGAAAATCCTTCAAATAACGAACAGTGTCCACAAAGTTTTCCTCAATGTTTAGTTTACCTCCAGATTGTACCAAATTCACAGCTTCTTCTATTATTTGGAAATAAGGCTTAGATTGTAATGACAGCGATGAAGAAACGGTAAGTGAGAGAATTAAGGCAAGACACCTAGACATAAACATGGTGGCGATTCCTCTCTTCTACCCGTCACAATCAGATTTCGTAATGCCCCGACTTTAGAGGTTATCAAATACAGGTATATTCGGGGTGAATGATATTGGGGAGATATCGTCTATTTAACTTCTCGAGTGAGTCATGGCCGCCCTTTGAACAGATGCATTTGTTTGTTACATGATGCACTCAATATGATTATTATGTTCATATTGCATGATTTCGTAATTAGGAATACAAATAAAGAAAGACTCGCATATTTGAGTCAAATATCACTCTAATTCTATGTGCATGTATGTTAAGATTATTAGCATTTCTACTTTAATCAATAAAAAATGCTTTATCCAGCATCTTTAAAATGGTGATAAGTAACGGAAAACCCAATGTCTCCTGAATTTGATAGACGTTGAAACCTGGTCACTATGTTCATGAAAATGGAATTTATGTCTTAAATGCTGAGAAAGGTCACCGCGGCTAGTTTTTGCTGTATCGTATATAAACATAAGGCAAATTTCATATGAAAATTTCATTTATTCAAATGACGAACTAGATAACAAACTACTAACAAGGGGATCAGACTCACAAACAATCCACTGAAAATGTCACTGAAATGGAGAAAGAAAATAAACAATGACAAAATAATTCAATATGTCTGATCACACAAATTTATAAAAATCTACATCAACTACAATAAAAAGCAATCTTACAAAGATGCAGTAAAAGATGGCACATCATATACACGTGATATTAATCAATTAGAAAATAATCATCAAAATATTGTTTATACCGCAAAAATAGTGCGAGTCTACAACTATTTGAATGGTTTCATTGGAATATGTAGAAAAGTTGTTTAAGAATATTAAACAGTAATAATCTACTTTTAGAGGGAAAGTAGGCTATTATCAGGAAAGTAAACATTTCACAAGAGCACAGTGCAAACGTCCTTCTAACACGCGGTGTATGTTCTCTGTATTGAACAGAAGTTCACCGAACCAGATTTTAACCTTACCTTTCCCCAAAGTCATTTTTGTGCACTAATATTGATCTCAGATTGTTACATATTAGAACGAGATTCCTCTAGATAGTGTAAGTTATCGTTCTTTTACATTCTAAAATGAATACTTATAAAACAGAACATTTGTTATTTTTCTGTTTTGGGGGATGATAAGAGTAGTCTACATTTTAATATATTACTCATTAACCATAACTATTTCCGTTCATTGCCCTCATACATATAGTTGCTGAGAAATACGATACCATGGAAACACTGAAAGCTTCTTGGTAATTCAATGATACTCTTTAGACACGTTTGATTAATTTCGAGAAATATTTAGAAATGAATTTCAGTTTTTAAAATACATGGCGGTATGAATTGCGACACTTTACACCATCACACATGAACTTGATATAGCGCGGTAATTCGTATGCAGGCATGGAGCTTTAGTAATTCATACCCTCATGCATTTTAATTTTTATGAAATAAACGCGCTTCGTGGAGTATGCCTATCATGTATTTACATTTCCTCATTAATTCACTACAGTTGTGACCAATGCGCGTATAATTCTTGATAAATATAGTACGTTTATTTCAACGGCGGGGAATTCCGACAGAAGTGAAAGTAGAATGTAAATATTGTTTGATTTTTTTAAATACATGATGGTACATGTTGTATGACCAGCAACGTTTCACGCCAGCATACTTTTCTTAAAGCGCTAACGAGTTTGACAAAGAATGCGGCAGCGAAGTGTCGCAATTCATACCCTCATGTATTTTTAAAAATGAGATTTATTTATTAAATTACACTGTAAAACAAGATTCAAGATCCTTAATCCATGCATCGAACATTTAAACTACAATCCGAGAGGAGTTGGATTTCTTTTTATTTGATAAGACACGACCTAAACAAATTGAATTCGGTGAAATGAATCACTTCCTCTGTTATAATGTCAAATCTAGTCCCAATTTAAAAGAAAAATTATTCAAAGCTACATTTGATATCAACATAGAACACGCTGTAATTGTTAAGCTTGCACATATGAATCTTGATAGATATAGTTCGTCTATTTTAACAGCTGAGAAACAGAAATGAAAGCAAAATGTAAATACAAGAAATTTTCCTTGAGGGTGTGAACTGCGACGCTTCACGCGTGCGCGCTTCATGACGTACACCTTTGTGAAGCTTTACAGTCCCACCCTCATGTATTTTCAAAAATGAAATTCCTATACTTGTATTTGAGTAAAATTAATTTTATTAATGAAATAGATCAAAATATTGTTTATACCGCAAAAATTGTGCTAGTTTGAATGGTTTCATATATATATATATATGTGTGTGTGTGTGTGTGTGTGTGTGTGTGTGTGTGTGTGTGTGTAATGTCAAATGTCAAAGATGAATGAAGAAATCGGCACGGTTGTTAAATAATTTTAAAGAATAAAATCCAAAATGATCACATAATAATCAACAATCAGTTCCTGCTAGTACTTTTGCCTCACGGCTCTTCAGGCAGTTTGATTTAATTTTTTTTATCATAGTATTACTTGTATGGACATTTTGTTTATATTTTGGATTTATTTACATTTAGAGAGAGAGGGTAAAATGTTATCAGGAAAGCAAACAATTTATAAATATACACGTCCTTCTGACACACACGTATGTTCTCAATATTGAACAAAAGTTCACTGAACCAGATTTTAACCCTACTTTTCCCCAAATTCATTTCTAGGAAATTCAATTTGGGTACCAATATTGATCTCCCATTGTTTCATATTAGAAAGAGATTCCTCTAGAAAGCTAAGTATTTTTTTTTTTTTTTTTTGGTATTTAAAATGAGTATTTAAAACACGCGACATCTGTAATTTTTATGCCCCCTTTGAAAAAGAGGGGGCATATTGTTTTGCAACTGTCGGTCGGTCGGTCGGTCTGTCGGTCGGTCGGTCGCTCTGTAGACCACATGTTGTCCGCTCAATATCTTGAGAACCATTCACTTAATGATAATGATATTTAATATGTGGGTTGGTTATGAGTGGAAGATGACCCCTATTGTTTTTCAGGTCAAAGGTCAAGGGTCAATCTACTCTGGACATAGGAATATAATGTCCGCTCAATATCTCGAGAACCCTTTGCTTGAAAGATATCAAACTTGACACACTGGTACATCCTAAGGAGTAGATGACCCCTATTGATTTTGAAGTCATATGGTCGAAGGTCAAGGGTCAAACTGGGCATAGGAATATACTGACCATTCAATGTCTAGAGAACCCTTTGCTTGACAGACATCAAACTTGGTACACCAGTACATCTTCAGAAGAAGATGACCCCTATTGATTTTTAGGTCACATGGTCAAAGATCAAGGGTCAAACTGGACATAGGAATATACTGTCCGTTCAATAGCTTGAGAACCCTTTGCTTGACAGACATCAAACTTGGTACACTGGTTCATCTTCAGGAGAGGATGATCCCTATTGATTTTGAGGTCACATGTTTAAAGGTCAAGGGTCAACCTGGACGTAGGAATATACTGTCTGCTCAATATCTTCAGAACCCTTTTCTTGACAGACATCAAACTTTTAATAGTACACTGGTGTCTATTCAGGAGAAGATGACTCCTATTGATTTTGAGGTCACATGGTCAAAGGTCAAGGGTCAAACTGGACATAGTAATATACTGTCCACTCAATATCTTGATAACCCTTTTACTTGACAGACATCAAACTTAGTACATTGGTACATCTTCAGGAGAGGATGACCCATATTGATTTTGAGGTCAAAAGTCAATAGTTGAACTGGACATAGTAATATATTGTCTCCTATATTTTAAGAATTATTTGCTTGATTGACACGTACCAAACTTGGTACACTGGTACAGCATTAGGAGTAGATGACCCCTATTGAATTTTAGGTCACATGGTCAATTCACTCTTGACATAGGAAGATGTTGTCTGCTCAATATTTTGAATTGATGATAATACTATCAATTAAATCAGGTGTGTGTATAACCCTTTTCAATTTTGCACCATGGGGGGCATATGTGTTTTACAAACATCTCTTGTTTGTTTTAGGGGATGAAAATGTAGATTTTTATATACTACTTGTTAATCAGAACTATTTCCGTTCATTGCCCTCATACATATAGTTGTGAAATACCTTAACGCTGGAACACCGAAAGCTTCTTGGTAATTTAATGATACTCTTCAGAAACATCTGAGAAAGTTCGAGAAACATTAAGGAAATAAATCTAATTTTTGAAGATACATGACGGTATGAATCGCGACACTTCACGCCAGTATACATGTAATATATATAGCGCGGTATTTTGTATGCAGGCATGGAGCTTTCACACTTCATAACCTCGTGTAGTTTTAAGAGACGCGTTTCGTGCAATATGCATATAATGTATCAATTACATTTCCAATGTTTTTGATGTTGATATCTTAATTGTAATGATAGCTATTTCCTCATTAATGCACTGCAGTTGTTACCAAATGCGCATATGATTCTTGATATATAGCCTAGTACGTCTGTTTATATACCGGTATACATATAGTTAACCGAGACGAGTTGACTTTCTTTTTATTTGATAAGACACGCCTCCAAACAATGAAATGAATTACTTCATCGTCCTTGTTATATTGTCAGATCTAGTCCCAAATTAAAACCAAAAAGATTATTAAAAGCTACACTTGATGTCTACATAAAATATACAAAAAGCCAGTCTCTTCAATTAAGATTTTGTTTCAGGCAATATGTGATATCGATTTCCCTATTCAAGAAATTAAACAGGTATGGATCACATATTTACACGGTGGAATAAATATGCAGAGACTGCCAATAAACAGTCTTCAGATTCATTTTGACGAAGTAATACTAAATGCGTATTAGACTCCAAAAGGAGGACAATAAAGACAAATATGTATCGTAAATATGGATGTAGACCAAGTTAATGAATTTTACCAAATATCTTGGTAGTCAGAGACAATACAAATGCCACATTTGCATCAAGGAATATTATTCCTAAGATTCAACACGTGTCTGAATCTTGTTTTTGAAAAAAAATGGGGAGGGGGATCACGAAGCATAAATAGTTTTATGTTTTAGAAGAAGTCACGTCTACCGTGTTCTGATCAGTCACGTGGTCCTTCACTTCTTGGGCGAAGATCAGAACGTGCGAAGGCGATGAAGCGAAATTACGAAGTTGCCAGGACGAAAAAGCAGATACCGTATGCACAAACACGAATCGCAGGACCATGCAAAAACGAATATCGCTCCTTCGCCTTCGCAATTGGAAGTTATAGGAAAGCATACATGAAACAAGAAAATAATTAAGATGATAGTTATTCGATAGAATAGCCTTTTCATGAGATTGTTAGTTTGTTTCTTGTTTTAAGCCCCATTCGAGAATTTTTCAGTTAAGCCTGTAGAGACGTTACCAGCTGTAAGGTGAAGTGCCACTAATTTGGACTTCTAACGTATGACGCTCAAAGCAACATCAGTCAGGGGTCTTTATCGTGTCTGGGTAAGCAGGGGGCTGTAGCCACTGGTTACACGCCACGGAGAAGCTTTTCCATTACATTGTAATGACTGCAATACTGGTGACTGTTGCCAGAATTTATATCTTTGATATTTTATACCTATTATAAGATTATAACTTCTGTAGACCACAGGCCGGTCGTGGTAGCTCAGTGGTAGCGCGTTCACTTCGTAACCGGGAGGTCCAGAGTTCGAGCCCCGCTCGTGTCATGGCTGCGTCCAACTTTAACATAGGTAGTGATTGCTTCTTCGCCAAAACGCTCGGCATTTAGAAGTGAGAATTACGGGTCTTTGGAATATGGCCTTAAAACGGAGGTCTCGTGTCGCGGAAGATGTTGACACGTTAACGAACCCTCACTGCCACGACCATAAGCGGTAAGCATAGGTCTAAATTTGTGGTACTTCACCTTCAGCTGGTGACGTCTCAATATGAGTGAAAAAATTTCGACGGGATGTACATATACAGAAACAAACATACAATCAATCAATCTCTCGCTAGACAACAGAACTATTCCCTATACAACTAGAAAGAACTACAAAACTATAGTAAGCCAGAGATGGATGCTTACCGCTAAATATTGCTCCCCACTTTGGACAAAGTTCTAAGTAGTGTTTTTAAAATGCAATCTATTGTCCTCTAAATATTCACACATTAACACTTTCTATGACATTCTTCTCTTGTGAATATGTATCTTTTTCTACATCTTTCTTCAGACGTTCCCTTCCAGTTCTGGTTCTGGAGATGAAAATGCTGGACAACTATGTTATATATTATATCATGAAAATTATTTAAGAAAAGTGTGAAATGATGTACTAAATAAATTGATACATATTATATACAAATGATATATGACATAGACTATATGTGAAAACAGTACTGTACATCATATAGAAATGATATATGAAAGCTACCCATGTCTACCGGTAGGGCACACCTTACTTACTGTCCAACACTGCCCTCAGGTAAACACAGTGTTGAGGGACTGTCTCCCTAAACACCAGGTTGCTCTCTATTATCCGCAAATTATTAAAATCATACATATACATGTATGTAATAATGTACTAAATAAATTGATAAATAATGTATAGATGATATAAGAAAGCTATGAAATATTGTATTATATCATATAAAACAGATATATGAAAGTATTACATACATGTATACACGATAGAACAAAGCCACCAATGTCTACCCGTAGGACACATCTTACTTTACAGTCCAACACTGCCCTCAGGTAAACGAAGTGTTGAGGGACTGTCTCCCTATACACCGGATAACTTTCTATTATCTTAAAACACAATTCGATATAATCATACATGTCATTTAAATATATAATTGTTTTCCCCTAAGCACATTTACTTGCGTCTCAATATTAAAAGGGACATGACATGCAGGAAGTCATTGGTTAGAAACCTTTTGGGGATCTTCCACAATACGCTACATCAGCTTTGAAAAATAAGCAGTTGTGGGACTCGAACCCAGAGATCTACATTAAAAAAAATAGCAAAACATAAAGGCATATTGGAGGAGATTTGTATAGGAAGGAATTGATTAGACTAGATTAACATACAAAGCATAACAGGGATAAACGGACCTGAACAAGAATATGATAATTTTTCAATGAATACAGGCTGAGGTTAAAATATATTGCGAAGCGATGGAAATTCATTCATTGAGTGAAAAGTAATTACTAAGCTAAATGATTTAATTTGTCAAAGGCATCATTACTTCTACGCTACATGTACACTGTGTATGTTAGCAAGACAACAGGGATCTTCTTATAATAATCACTACTCTGGATCATAATCAGAAGTTGTGGCGGGATTCACCCAAAGATCCTTACCACAGACAATTAGCAACACACAACGGATTAGGATTAACACAATGAAGGATAAAGAATAAGAAATTGGGGAGGGGATAAAAATTTTAATATTACTAAGACACCCACAAAAGACATTCTCTCTAATTGTTTGGTGTTTTTGTAAGATTCTGTTGACAATTTTTCACTCATAATGAGATGTCATCAGCTGTAGGTGAAATATCACAAATTTAGACCAGTGAGGGTTCTCTAATATCCCAACGCCTGCCGCGACATGAGACTTCCGTTTTTTAGGTCATATTCGAAAGACCCGTGATTCTCGCTTCTAAATGCCGAGGGTTTGGTGAAGGAGCAGTCACTACCTATCTTAACGTCTTAGGTTTGACGTGGCCATGACAGGAGCTGGGCTCGAACTCACGACTTACTGCTTACGACGCGGACTCTCTACCACTGAGCTACCGTGACGGTTTCCCCTGAATACTGGTACATGAAATATATTGACAGTAAAATGTTTCACCCCTGAGAAGAAATTCGTTTAATTATACATTTATTCACTAAGTAATTGCTGCTCATATTCAATACCTCTGACATTATTCATATTACGAAAGATAATTGTATACGATATTATTTTTGATAAATTATAAGTGCAAAATACCTTTTAGGATACAAGTTACCTCAGAGTCCTTGCTTTTCTGATTGACCATCAGCCTCATCAACATGATTAACATATGCAGTTGGCAGACAATTCTAAATGTTTTCCAAAATAAGTGACATGTAATATATATAAGAAATATTTCTTGTTTTTGACAGTATATGATGCTAATAAGTTAATTTGAACACGACAGGGGATGCCTACTCCTCCTAGGCACCTGATCCCACCTATGGTATGTCCAGGGGTCAGTGTTTGCCCAACTCTTAATTTTGTATTCCTTGTGAGAGTTATGAGATTGATCACTGTTTGCTATCTTCGCCTTTCATCACATGGTAATTCGCATGAATCCGAATTTGCGTAAAGTTACTACATGTTTAAATCACAGGTGCTTGGGTTCAGGACCCCCTCCAAATAACTTACATGAGCTGATTTATCTTTTTTGTTGAAAATATCTCTAATGCTTGTCAACAACATATTGTATACCCCTAAAGTTTAAAATAACTCAAAATATGCCCCGTTTAAAAACATACCCTCACTGGTCTGTTCTAATAACCAATTAGGGTATATTTGAGTTATTTTGGACTTGAGGAGTATACAAAACATTGTTGACATGCATTAGGGAGATTTTCAACAACAAAAATATTAATTCAACTTATGTAGGTTATTTGCAGGAGTGTCCTAAACTCAAGCATCTGTGGTTCAAATCCAATTATTACCTTTATACATGTATGCACTAATTCACTAATTCACGGTATTATCACCCACAAAGACATTTGAAAATGTAACTGTACTGTTATTACTGAATGATTACCTAGATCCCCATCACTGATGACATCAGTGTTACGTATACCTAGATCTCTATCACTGATGACATCAGTGTTACGTATACCTAGATCTCTATCACTGATGACATCAGTATTACGTATACCTAGATCTCTATCACTGATTACATCAGTGTTACGTATACCTAGATCCCCATCACTGATGACATCAGTGTTACGTATACCTAGATCTCTATCACTGATGACATCAGTGTTACGTATACCTAGATCTCCATCACTGATGACATCAGTGTTACGTATACCTAGATCTCTATCACTGATGACATCAGTGTTACGTATACCTAGATCTCTATCACTGATGACATCAGTGTTACGTATACCTAGATCTCTATCACTGATGACATCAGTGTTACGTATACCTAGATCTCTATCACTGATGACATCAGTGTTACGTATACCTAGATCTCTATCACTGATGACATCAGTGTTACGTACACTGTATACCTAGATCTCTATCACTGATGACATCAGTGTTACGTATACCTAGATCTCTATCACTGATGACATCAGTGTTACGTATACCTAGATCTCCATCACTGCATGTTGCTGTCTGATCTTTATTATAGGATGTAATGTAAAAGAATTAAAATTGAGGAAACAGTAATAACTCACAAAATAGTATGGGATTTTATGCATTAATCTAGTAAATATTTGGAATATATTCAATGTTGCAATGCATTCAAGATGTTAGAGAGAACATCACAACATGCTATGATGTATACTTACAAGCACCATGGTGGTGAATCACGTGACTTTACATGATCAATTACAGGTAAAATGGCGACGAAAGGCAACACAAGGTAAAATTCAAAATTACATATTAGGTATATCAACATTTGACGAATTTTCTCAGGAACAAATCTATATTAAAATGGTAGTTCTACGTGCGATAGAAGCAGAGGTCGAACATTCACAGTTTTCCCCCAGTCAAAAACATTCCGAACGCCAAAATAAATGTCGGCATTCTCTGCTTCTAAAGCAGTAGAACTACCATATATATATAATTACTTTTCGCAACGATTGGTAAAAGTATAGGTAAAAAATAAAAGTAAATGTAAAACTTCTGAAGATTTGAAAGAAATGAAAGCGCTAAAGCTTTACTAAACGTCTTCATGTATTTATATATATATATATATATATATATATATATATATATATATATGGGGGAATACAAGCTCAGTTTGTATTTGAGCTGGATTGGTGCACCATGACCTACTTTAGGGCTACTTAGTAGGTCAAACAGTTTTTCAGATTTTTTGCTTTGGATACAGGTTTTGCCTTGAAATGTAGTCATAACTTCCTCTCAAAGAAATACGGATTCAGATTGCATTTTTGTTTAATTATTGCATTTTTGTTTAATTGGTGCACCATGGCCCGCTTCACGACTAAAGTAGATCAAATAGTTTCCTGGACCTTTTTCTCATTATGGATACAGATATGGCACTGAAATTTTGTCATCGCTGTCCGACGGACGTATGGTATACCGTTTTCGGTTTTCTTGCTTTTTATTTAATCTGCCGGTCGCGGTAGCTCAGTGCACAGGGGCTAAGCCCGTTTTGGGCCAGAACTCTGTGATACCATATAAAATATAGAAAGGAGTTTAACTCTGACTCAAATAAAAACCACCCACTCGCTTCAAATGCCTAAGAAATCAGAAACTAGGTGCGATATGCGTAATTTGCCGGTCTCCTGGCATATATCAATGTTTTAACTACTTGCATGCCGAATTTCAATGAACATAGATAACTTTATTAAAGTATGAGGAAGTACAAGTAGCGTCTATTTGATTTGAAATTTTAATTGATACATATGTAGGTCCGAAATCTTCCACAATAGTCTGAATTTCGCTGCTGTCATAGGCGAGAAATCACATGATGATCTGGACCGGTAACTGTCCGAGTAAAAATAACCAGGTGAAATCGACCTCAGAGGTAATCCTACAACATACACGAAAACGCGATCATTATTTCTGAATTTGACCACAGAAATTAAAGAATGGTTCGTGAGTTTTGTTCTTAATAATCTTATTACAAAAGATCTTATGATATATTCTAGAGAAAACTGGAACGGTACAGAATTGATAGATTTGTATCATTTCACCACCACTTTTCGTTTGATGAATCAATTTGACAGATATGATAAAATTGATATATGAGATATGGAAATTAGTAAAGTTTAACAAAATCATAACTACAATTCCTAAAGAAAATGTTGCTTGAGCGAATTCAAGTGTCTAGTCTGATAGCTACAATTGTATCTACACAGTATACATTGTCAAAAACTGGATTTGTATGAGCTATAGAATTATCTTTTCAAGCATCGGATGGGTTAAAACGCAAACCCGGCATTATTTAACTTTACGTTAGCCTGCAAAGTACACC
Organism: Ostrea edulis; assembly: GCF_947568905.1. Classification (NCBI taxonomy): domain Eukaryota; kingdom Metazoa; phylum Mollusca; class Bivalvia; order Ostreida; family Ostreidae; genus Ostrea; species Ostrea edulis. The sequence continues at coordinate 70,122,861 of NC_079165.1, read as the reverse complement.
ACCATCACCTGTTTCGCCTGTCATGCACCCAAGTGTTGAACCTATTAGGCTATTGTCTGTCTCTCAAAAAGAGCAGTGCGCTTGAACGACGCAGATGAATGCAGCAAAAACCCAGCCAACCTGAACATATGGACCATGTTTATATATTATGTGTACATACATAAAAGCTTCACTGCCTTTGTCAATAGCGGGTAGATCCACGGTACAGATACATACTTCTGATGTCGGACAGTTGAACAACATTGAGAAAACCAGTTTATGCGATTATCCTCAAAGCTGCCGCACACTGTTGTGTCTGTCAACCATCAAAGGGTAAGTCATCTTCTGTAGAAACTTTGAAAGAGCGTAAAAAAAGAAAATATGAATTACATAATTCCCCATTGATATTACATATAAGTGACGATAATTGTGCCATGCTGAATTGATCGAATGTCTACCGAATAGATAGCTGCTGAATGGTCTGATTTGGGATTGAAATACTAAGCCTCGCGCGGAACACACTAGTTCCCGAGAAAGAGTGACTGCACAAATCGCACCACTTTGGACAAGGAGCTATATGCGTAACTTTATATGAAATTATAAATTTCGTCCCAAATGGATTAAGCATATTGAATTTGTTCTATCTGTGCCCTTGGAGCCATTTCATTCATAAACATTTGAAACAGCTGGGGTATTTAATGTTTTCAGCTTTGAAAATTTAAAACTCCAATACCCTCTGACATTTAAAAACATTTGTTTAAAAATACGAAGATGTCAAATATTAAGTGTAACCTTCATGTTTTCTTCTTTCTTTTTTTTTGACTCTCATCCAAATCTGAAGAGACTTCAGGTCTGCAATGTCGTAAAGTGAAAATCGTGTGTTTGTTCACCATTGATATCTGAAGCCCTTGAAATTTTTATTGCACTTTTCCTTTAACGAGGTGTTTGCTGTATAAATTAGTAAGTGGGGTGAACTGAGTATAACAAGGGTCTTTTATTTGACCAATGCTTATGTCATTCCAATGATCTGCAGAATTTCCGACTTATTTTCCTTTGAGATATCTATCTGCATATGTATATATATATATATATAAGATGAAGATAACGAACAGTGATCAATCTCATAACTCCCATAAGCAATACAAAATAGAGAGTTAGGCGAACACAAATCCCTGGACACACCAGAGGTGGGATCAGATGCCTAGGAAGAGTACGCATCCCCTGTCGACCGGTCACACCCGCCTTGGGCCCTCTAGCTTGATCAGGTAAACGGATCAATCCGTAGTCAAAATCCGTGTGCAAAGAACGCCCCCAACAATTGGTATGAAACACGTCAAACAGCATTTGACCCAAGGATATGTTGTATTGGCAAACTAGATCGTTATAACGACCATAGAATTTGCGAAATGCTGAATCTAAACGAGACTGTTGAAACCCCTGTAAGTTTAATTTGTTTGTCAGTAGCCTGCCTCGATTTAAAAAACTAATCATACGCAGAACAAACTCTTCCGTATCGAATCAGTTGAGACATAACCTCCATATGCAGGTAATAACACCGTCACAGGCCTGTAGCATAGAGACTTCCCACCGCCTGTTCGTAGTGAAAGAAAAACATCATTATTCCTCATCAAATGTGCCGAGACGTCGGCTTGTTCATAACTGTCAATGTCAAACACAAGTTGTATACCTACGAATTCTGTGTTGGTTAGTTTACCGAAGTAGAGGAAGAACAAACATTCTGATTGATCAAAAGAAATATACCCGCATTCTATAAACAATATAAATCTCCGACTAACTTTTGCTCGGAAGCTCAGCGATTGGCTGTATCACGTCATGCATATTTATGAGAAACGAAGAAATGGTTACGCAGAAAGCCACGGGTGAAAGGGGAAAAGAGCTTACGTTTCAGCCGTGGCTAGCGACGATGGTGTAATAATGGAATATTGCTACATAAATATGGGATATTGAAGGCACCCGTTTGTCATAAAATTGAGTTGTTAGTTTGCCGTTACATGTAACATTCATATGTATATTTAACCCGTGGGGATCCAGGTTAAAATAGGCCCTCAGTACCCCGTACTTGTAAGAGGCGACTAAATGGGGCGTTCCTTCGGATGAAACCGCAAAAACCGAGGCCCGGTGTCACAGCAGGTGTGACACCATAAAGATCCCTCCCTGCTCAAAGGCCACAAGCGACGAGCATAAGCCTAAATTTTGTATATTCTCGAGAGGGATGCTAAACAATATTCAATCAAACAATCAATCAAGCACATGTATGTTCAATAAAATGTCTAAGTTCGAAACAGATATGGAAAGATTTTGTGAATGAGGAAATCCAGCATATTTTTTATTTCAACTTCAGAGTATTTATGTGTAGAATAACAGTGTTTTAACGAAATAGTATTTTGAATGAATTATCTCTAGATATGAATATTTCCCTTTTCCATTTTTGTTGAAGAAGCAACCGTTTATGATGTCTAAAAGTCCTGCCTTTAATTCGTCGTGAGGAATGGTCGTGTATAGTGTATTTAAAAGTCATAGGTTTTAATGTTGTATATTTGAGAAAAGTTTTGTGATTTCAAATTTACTAAAGGTTTTCTTTCGAGGTTTTGTCAGATATGTCTTAAAAACAATAAAGGGAATTTCATTAGTGTATGGATGTAAAACTTATACGATACCAATTTTGATGCACCAGATGCGCATCTCGACAAATAATGTCTCTTCAATGATGCTCAACCGAAATGTTTGAAATCCGAAATAACGATAAACTTGCTAGAGCTATTATAGGGGAAAACAGAGTGCCAAAAAGTGGAGTCAAATTCGTCTAAGGTTAAGAGGTATGCATGAGGGAGATGCTCCTTAATTTTGAAATGAATTTCTAAATTTTATCACAGCAATTAAATATGCATCCGTATTTTCAAGCTAGTAACGAAGTACTTAGCTACTAGGCTGTAGAGACCCTCGGGGACTAACAGTCCACCAGCTGAGGCCTCGACCCAGGGGTCATAATGTAAAAAGTATGCGGTACCAATTTTGATGCACCAGATGCGCATTTTGACAAATAATGAAATGAATTGAAATTATGTGTTGATAATAGCCGTTTGATTCTTTTGAGATCTCTTCTAATACGTTTATTTGGAATATGTCTATAGTGGTGTTTGGTACTATTTCCAATATGTATTTTTACTTCACTAATATAGAATAAAACAAAAGGAAACACAAAACGCTTCGAAGGAGGGTGGGTGGGTGTACATGTAGTATATAACAAACCTAATATCAATTGTTGTAACTGCTTTAGTTATGGGCGAGGAATTTAATGTATACAGTTGAGAGGAAAAGGAATATAGGAGAATGATAGTTACTCATCGAGTTCCTTTTGATGGTGCCATTAAAGGCTAGGGACATCGACCAGTTAATGGGTTGCAGTATTGAAAATAAAAGTCATCAATTCACATTACTTTCTACAAACATTTTAATTGGGTATTTTTAGAGAGAAAAAATAAATCTTCTAAATATGTTTGTCGGAATGTTGATTGCATGCATCTTTCACTTCTCTCAGGTAATGTGTCTTAATCGCCCTGTCAGATCACAGGCATTTATTTCATTTCTTAGATAGATACATTAAAAGTATTTAATAAAGGGACTTCAAACCAGTTTCATAGTAATTCACATCAGTTCACCCATTTTTACATTTCAACGCAAAACTAAAATACAAGCAAGTATCTAAAAACGTTCTATCGCGACGGCCTAATCAAAGTTTATACATGCATTTATTTGTACAGTCAATCTGGGTGGTATTGCCGTAAGTGATTTTGAAATAAGAGAAATAAAAGCAAGTGTACATAATGAAAGTGACAGAATCTGACACAAACTTGTAAAACGTAAACACGAGATATAGATCCGATTTTATGAATTAGAAGTATGTATGAATTTCTTTCACGGGCAGGTGAAAGTAAATATTGTACAGTCGATAAAAATGTGTGCCACCTGTTGCATATACATTGTAAATATATATTTATCTATTTGGCTACCCTTTACTCTGTCAGATCTTGGATAGAAAAAAATTGAAATTAGATAAATACTAATTCCTGCTGGGTATTTTATAGAGACATAAAACAGAAAAATGTTGAACATGCAATTGGAAACTCTTGACGAAATATTGAAATCTAAAACGTTTTGGGCTGTTGCATTTACTAAATTTCACCTAGTTCTTTGTAATTCAAGCAATGCAAGATAAGTAAATACCAGTCTTATGTTTCTGACCTATTGTCTAGAGAAGGACAAAATAATCAAACGGTTCCATAAACCTGTCAAAATTAACCTATCGTTTCAGATGATCTAAATGTTGATATGATCTCAATAATGCCGTGTCGTGTCGGTTTTCTCATTTTTCGTCTGGACAGGCAATTTCATTTTACGACTACGACTTGTTTAGATTTATAATTAAGCGCTAAAAGTATTGATATTGTTTAAACTAGTTAAAGGACCATGAGTCAATTTCATAAAATCTTTTCATTCGTGGCTATTTCACTTTATGATGGGTTTAAAAATCAAGGTATTAGATTGATCGTTCCGTGTGGGGGATATAAGAAAGTTATTGCCTGATATAGTCAATTAGTTTAGTATCCTACTGTGCGTTTTAGTATTTTTTTTTTTTAATCAAAGGTCCGGTTCTTATCCCTTTACAAGAAATGGACAGTGTAAAATTTACCTGTAAGAAATCCTTTTCCAACATACTTGAGAGGGAGAGAGAGAGGGAGGGGGGCTATTAAGTATTTGAAAGAACTGTTTGAAACAATCAACAAGACCCCGAATAAATGACAAACCAAATGACCCACCTTTCACGATAAAATATTCCCTATTCTATGTGTATACTTGTTGCATGTTAATTTTGTAATAATCATATACGGGGATGATGTTTATAGGCTTATAGCCTGGCGTCCAATCCTTTTCTTCATTGAATAAGATATTTATAAATCTAAATTAACCACTGTCCCATTCAGCAAATATTTAAATATGTCACCGTACAGGACACCAAGTGAACTTTATTATTTTCTACTTCAGTATTCAGATGTTTGCTGGGATGGGTTCAATTACTGTGAACAAATCCTAATCATGAATACACTTTCCTCAAATCTAAAATGCGCTCAAGGAGCAACTAATTACATTAACATTAAAATGCATATTGGTGATTAATTTCGTACACCTGTAAATAAAGCTGAGAGTTTGTAACCCATATGAAATATTTACACGTGAACAAAATGAAGACATTAAATAACTACTGTAGTATTGAAACAATAAATCAATCTGCAGATGTTATCTGTCATACATAAAATTTCTTCCTGTGAGTCAGGTCTATATGCAGCAGAAGTTTGTTCCATCGTGATGGATATACAGACTCTCCTTTCATCATTGTCTTATTTTATGTATGCTTCATTTGTCATGGTGACACTAATCCTTCTTTTCTAAACAAATCACTGAAAGTCTTTACTTGTGATTAAATGTTGGTCGTAAAGATGATTTTGATTTAATTTGTTCGAGATCGCTTCATGTTGGATGACCCCGCCTTGGGGATGTCCAGCTTATCATAATGAAAAGCAAACAACGCCATCTTTCTTTCCAACGTGAAACTTAAACTTATGAGAAAGTAAATTTTATACCATAGAAAGAAATGAAGTTTTTTGACAGTATTCTTTTTTCGGTTTATTTTTAAAATACGTTGTTTTCATTATCTTTGCAAATTCAATAAATTTGAAATCCTTGTGTATTTGTGCTAACCAAACAAATAGAAAAGATTTGACCAAAATAAATGATCCAGTCTATTATTTTAATCGAAATAAGCATTGAACCCCTATTCCTTGAGAATGTTTTTTTCTTGGGAACGGCCTATCTTTGAAGCAAACTGTTTTCACAAGGTATAATCGTAGATCTATTCAATAAAACGACCAGGCAGCGATTGATTAATATAATGCAGGTACACAAGGAACGTTCAGATCTCTTTAAATGTCCTGGTAAGACATTCTTTATCTTTGGCACTGCGGGGAATACATCTACAGTGTATATATACAGTGTATGTATGTATCTGGGTTTCTCTGACAATGCATGAAATATACGACATACAAAGAACTAAAGGTCAGTGAAGCGCGCGCGTTCCATTTCTCATTAATCAATTTCCTTCTTAAAATGGTAATTGGTTCAGTGTTTTGCTTTTTCTGCTGTGGTGTGCACTTAGTGTTATAGATAATGACATAAGGGATTGTCTTTCATTTTCATTATCAGTAACGCACTGATTTCAATGTAAGTATCATTTATTGAATTTAGCACAGTGCGTAAACTTACAAGTCTTGTTTACAAATCATAAATTGTGTTTGATAATGCAAGAGAGTCTCTGGTGAAATGGCTTTGAAAAGGTTCTGATCCTGATGGAATGTGGATATAAAAATGAGATTACAATTGGATGGGTCAGCGGGGAGATCGCGATGGAATGTCTTTGAAAGGTGTATTTCAGACACACTGTCATATTTGAAAAGAGCTTTTAAAATGATTCTTTTTCTTCTAATTATTTCCAGGGTAGCTAATAATGTCAGAAGTAAAGACCGATTAAAAAGGACGCGTGGAAACTATGTGTAACAAGTATTAGATAAGCCCAAGTGCAAATTACACGCAGATCGTTGCGGTCTGTTTCAAACAACATTTGTGACTATAATACATCTGTTGATGAAATCTTCATGTGGGTGGAATTTATTTATCCGAATATAATGAAAAATGACAGTACTAATATTGCGTAAGTATTGATATGTACGTTTGAATATACAGATGTCGATTATAACTTTTTCTTAGTGAAGAGAAACCACGTATCTTTAATCATCCATAGTTAATCGTCATATTAATTTTACAAGATGGCCTCATTAATATGAGATAGATAAAACTGAAAATGTGAATATAAATGGAATCATAAGCTAGCATATATATATATATAACGTTTATCATTGAGAAGAATTTAGTTTTCGTGTTATCATCATAAACAACACATTAAAAGGTCATAAAGAATTTTTAGGTTTGCCCAGCCTACAAGGCAATAGCCCGATATACAGTTATGGTAACAATACAACGTGTGTATGAATTATAATTCAAATTGAAGTAAAATGTCTGCACTGAAGTGACACCCTTTGAGAATATTAGTGGAGATTTCCCTATATTAATTTTACATTAAGTTTTAGATAAAACGTTTTTGGTATTGTATCTAAATATGGGGGGGGGGGGGGGGGGTCCGTCAATTTTGAAAATTAGGGATCGTGTTTGATTTAATTTTAATTGATACTAGATTAATTGGTCTTTATTTCACAAAGATTTTCTAAACGAACAGTACAGCGCTTACGTACTTCATATGATATTAGTCAAATCTCAGTACAAAGCTTCCGAGAAAGACACTTTGACATGCGTTCGATAAATCACTAGGCATCTGACATAATGCGTCAACAAAACTTTTTTCACGTATTGTAAAGTGTAAAATGAAAATTTGTTGACTTTAAAGATAAAATTCGCTTGATAAAGGAAAGATATGTTTTGCAACAAATTTGACATCTCCTCGGGCTACTAATGAAATACACATACATTTGATAAAGGACAGAATTTACATGTATTTCAGACATAGAGTGACCTACATAAATTGTTCAGGCCAGGTATCCCGATAGTTTCGATATGTATTTTTCTTATTTCTGGTTTGCATAACCAGTTAGATATAAGTCATAGTATTTTGTATTGTGTATTGAGATGAGAGATGTCTCGATTTCATTATATTTTCCCAGGAGCCGTCTATCAATGACACATTTCTACTTTGTAACCAAATACCTGTCAAATGTGGCTGTTTATAAAACTTTTAAGGAGTCGTAGTTGTCTTATATCAAAGGACTATTAACTAAACCTGAATCAGATACGGACAAAAAATGATATTCTTGGACAGAAATGTGTGTCCTTCGTATCTCTCCTGTTGTCTACCGTACTTTTCTATCTTTACACTAATTTTGTATCTTCACAAAAAGATTTCAATACACATCGTTAGCTTCTTATGTCGTCTCAGACAGGAGGTGCCGTGGGACAATACAGATAACATACACAAAATGTGCATGTATCAGGTGTTTCACCAAAGCTGTATCGTATATCGCTTCACTAAGCTCTAGTAATGAATCAATTCATTATTGTATGAAAACACTCCGAGGATAGAAAACCGGTGTACTTAGTAGGGAATTTGACAGATCATGAACTATCGCCTACTGAACCACTTGTCTTTAAATCGATCTAGCATTAAGTAACAGGGATTTAACATAAATACAACTATTTGGTAACGCTAAAGCCGCCACTAAGACGTTTAACAAGGAATTGGGAACTCTAGTTGTTTCGTCGCTGAGCTGAGGTAAGGAAGCTGCGTCGTTTAAAATTTGACAACTTTCCGTTGGCCTAGGGAATTACGCCAAAATACTTTTCAGAGGTAAATTGGAAATTAATGAGTACTTTTTACCTGCCTTCTTGATAGTAAACATATCGAGGTGTGTATTGTTTGACTATAGGGTAAGGAATTAAGTGATACTATTAATGTCAGAGGAGATGGATACATCTACCAAAGTTTAATGTCCTAGAAAATTGTACAGAAATTGACACATTGAAATTTCATGTTTAGGTATTTCACTAAAATTGAATTTTATTGTGTATTATATACAGCGTTCTTTTTTTCTTCTGATTGGGTCCTGCTTACAGAAATTAGATTTAGCAAACATTATGATGTTATTATAAGAATTCTTGCGATAACGTGCACTCAACAGAAGGAATGATATACATGTATTCTGAAAACAACGTTAACCAGTTTTTGAATGACCTTTTCCATTCCAAATACTACAGCACGGGTAGCTTCTGGCGCTACTGTTGTGTATTCACAAAAATGTATGGCAGCTTGGTCACTTAAACGATGAAATTAAACACATCAAGGGAATGTTAACAATCGAATCAATGTACAAGAAAATCTCACAGGTATGTATTACCTGGCAGATGCTTTTGTGACTCGTACAGATCAGAAAGGATAGAATTATGTTGAAATTAAAAGCCAACTTGATGTGGAGATTGTCAATACCATTTCTCCCATATTTTCATTCTTTTGTATGAAGATGAGAATAAATGGTTTGTTATCTATAGATGAAAAGTAACATCAAAGAATGTCGGTTCAGCCGACTTAAGACTAGATTCTGATTGAAATTTTGTACAAGGAAAACATATATAACAAATATTGTCATAGGAATTTCGATTCAAATGCTCAAAATATAATACTGATAACGAGATCTAGGAGTAAAAAGATATTTTGCGATAATTGGCAGCATTTCTTGACATTTGAAAAGTTATACACGTTGCGTGTTATTTATCTAAGAATTCATCCAGCTTTTTGCATGTTAGTCTGTACCGAGTCACCTTCAGTGCGAGTATTACCAGAACAGACTTAAGGCCCTTGTTGAATCAATGACTCATGTTCTTTTATGCTCATATGTTGAGAGAAAAATTTTAAAATATTTTACTTTTACCTTAACCGATCATAAAATTTGATGTATGTGCTTATGATTGATGAGGACAACATTGCGATTTTTCCCGTAGATTTTTTACTTGTATTTATTATGATTGCTTTTTATTCAATTCCACGGTATTGATATAAAAGTGATGAAAAATGATAAATTCATATGTTTTTCACGATTCATCATTTTCCACTTCGGCATGACGAATCATTATCGGACCATGTCGTATCTTAATTTCATTGCGAATCATATAACTATACCCTGTACATAATAAAGATGATCATGTTAATTCGTTAAATTGGGGGTCTGTGTGTGTTACATGTAATTCGTTTAAAATTTTGATTTATAAAATACGGATTTTTCTAATTCTATGCTATTTCAAAAATTAAAATTCAACAATAAAATCAACATGTCTGCCTTCATTGCTGAAATGCATTTCGATTCTGCAAATGGTTTTCATACTTTGTACACTGTGTATTACATGTAAACTTGACGATAGTATAAACAACAACTTCTATCCGTGTCTTTCATTGTTATAAAGTGCATATCATGACCACCAAGCCAGGATATTCGTAATCGATGTTAAATGCCTTGTTAAATTCGATATATACACACAAAATCTCAATGATGTGAATACATCAACATCGAACATATCATTGATTATAAAAGCAAATACTGGGTGTTTATATGGTATCCGTGCTAATCTCCGTACTGTAAGATCTTGTATAAGTGATTGGTTACTCATTTATTTAAAATTCAGATTGGCAGAGATTTTGGTATGTTAATGCTGATCCTCTTAATAATATTTTCATGGTGTCAAATGCAAAGAACAATTTCGCCTGGAGTGATCAATATTTTTCCGAACACTAATACTATGTTAATACAAGAAGATAAGAGTATATAAACTTGTATTAAGATATGTATTTTATCCTATATTGGCGGGTACAATGACCTTGAGAAATTATCGGACTGGAAAACATAAAGGAAAATTTTGATTTGCAGTTTGAATTTCAGTATTCTATCATTCATGCACTGAATTCTCTCTACATGCGAAAAATCAACACACACTTCCCATTTTTAATGTCCTGTCCGTTCAATTAATGTAATTCTAGGCGTAACGTGAAGCTAGTTTCTCGTTACGGATCCTTGAGTACTATTTTAAAAACTTATTATATCTCATTAAGAGGTCTATTATTAGATTAGTATATAATCGTGGCGTTCTTTCAACTTCAAATACTTGAACTTCAGTTCTCCTTTGACAGAATGATAGCACATTCATATGAAAGAACATTAAAAGTTCTTTGGAGATAATAATGACATTTAATAAACATAGTGTTTTCTTCCTTCTTTTTTTAGGATGGGTTGAGTGATATTCTAGTGAACTAGAACTTCCAAACAGATTTTACAGTTTTGAAAAATGGAGACTATTAAACAAATTCAGGACGAGTTTCTTGTCTGCCCAATGTGTCATCAGCAATACAAAGGACCGAAACTTCTCCCATGTCTCCATAGCTTCTGTAGGTCCTGTCTCACTGAAAATCTAGAAAAAACGACAGGAAAAAATCTCAGACCAGAGGTCAATGGTAATTCGGAGGATAATGCAGTGTCGAAAAATTCCAAGCTTTACAACTGCCCGGTCTGCAAGGCTGACATACATATCAGTATTCCTTCCGGCAACAACAACACGGAACAGTGGGCTGACCTTTTTCCGGACAATAACTTCATTCAAAACATGGTGGAAAAAATAGAGATGTTTACAGAAAAGAAAAACTGCGAGTCATGCACTCGTGATGATGACGAAGACCAAGCCACGGCAGAGGTTTGGTGTCAGACGTGTAGAGTAGCCTTTTGCGATGCCTGTATAAAAGCTCACAATATTATCAAGGCTTGTAGAGAACACCAAGTTATGCCACTCAACAACATGCGTCAGGACCCGATACAAAGTATCAAGGAAAACAAGAAGGAAATATCGTGCCCCTATCACAGGGAGAAGATAATAGAATACTACTGTGTGGACTGTCATGTCACGATTTGTTCTTCCTGTGTAGCAATGCAGCACAGAAGGTGTGAGATAGTTGAGACAATTAGAGAAGCCGTGCAGAAACTGACCCCCGAAAGGGATTACATCACTAAAGATTTAGAACTCCAGTCGAATGTTCTAGACGAATGGGAAAAGGAGCATGTTAGGGAACTTTCTGACCTAAAGACGAACAAAGAGAATCTTATCAAGGAAATGGCAGGTCTTCGTAAAAAGGTGAACGAGGTTCTATTAAATCTGGAGAACAAACTCGTGGATACTTTGGACCAAAAGCATAAAGATACCATTGTGGAAGTTAATGACCGTTTGAAAGATGTCGAGGAAATGAAGAAGACTTTGATGAACACCGCAAGGTTTATGGAATACTTGACGAATTTTGGAAGTGATTCTGAATTTGTTTCTGTATTTGACGTGATAAAGGTGCAAACAGATGATATGAGGGCGACAATTCAAAAGGCTAAAACCAACAAACTCAACACCAGGTTCAAGCTCGCACTTGATCCTGCCATACAGAGGGTTTTAGAAATGAAATCACTGGGGAAAATTGTTGATATGGTGGACTTGAACGCAAACGGACTGAAGAATTACCAGCCTGTTGAAAGGAGTTCTTCAATAAAACGTACGGGAACATTTCGTGTGGAAAGACCTTGTCCACCTCCGTCCGCCATGCATTCAAGCTCATCTGCGTCCTCCACGTCTAACGAATCAATAAGTTCGCAAGAAATGGCTCCAATCAGACCGAGGAGGAATCAGCCAATAAAGCCGAGTTTGCGAGAAAGCATGGGACTCAAAAACCCAAGATCAATAGTTGAAAGTCCATCCACTGGGAGTGGAAGAAAGACACCACCGGTTAGATCAGGAACAATGCCAAGGACAATTAGAGTGCAAAGACCACAGAGTGTAACTAGAACGAAATCGTCAGGAGGGCTGGATGTATCTAAGGAAAAGAGTGGTGTAGCGAATATACGAGCTACCACGCCTGCAAGTGTTCGCGACCGACCAATTACACCATCTTCGAGACTGACAGGTGTGCTCTCCCCACGTACATCCAGGAAAGATGCTCCCCAGCCGCCACCCCGTCCAAAGTCTGCAGGAAGACGAGAGAGCACTACATTCAAAACGCCATCAAAAGAAGATTTACCGAAAGAGGATCACAATAAAGCAACCGCAGAAACTAAACCACAAGTGCCACTCAAATCAAAAGGTAACTTAGTACTTCACAAATTTATAAATGGATAGTTTTACAGTGTTTATATATGTATATTGTATACAATATTATTTCAAAATGAAATTTCAAGTCAATGAATTGTCGCAGGTCTCCCGCTTATGTTTTCATTTAATGGAAGAACGGATGGAGATGCCAAAAAGTGTTGGCCGCTAGATGTCGCTGTTCTTGAAGACGGAACTCCTGTTATAACAGACTTCCATAACAAAAAAATCAAAGCCTTCGATGCAACGGGACGAGTGATGGGAGAGGTGATTCGCAGGTTTTTTTTATTATTATCTAGAACATGCCATGACAAAAGAAATCATTATCATATGCTTTTTGTCCAATAAAAGGTTTGCGTAAAAGTTCATATCAAGTAACAATTACTATTTTCATAACTCGCAGTACATGTATATAAAGCGTTTAGTTTAAATTTGGTGCATTTGATACACACTCCACCTCAACGTCTGTCTTATGGTTGCTCATTTATTGGTGCAAATTAAAACATTAATTACATTTAGTGGGTGTAACGGAAGGTGACAGAGATGAGATTAGGCATTACCTTCTTTTGATTCTCTAAATACAAGTACATGCACATGGGATATTGGGGAATGCTATCAAACGTGTTAGATTTAATTTTAAGCTGTTTCGTTAATACCGGTATTATTGTTGCATATATTCATACCTAAACCCCCTTTCTTAATTTTGTGTCCATCAATGTTTGTGAAATGTTTTAATGTTTAATATTTAATATAGATTACTACTTGACAAATATTTCTACAATAAACAAAATTCTTGAGCTTAACAAGATCTAGCCCTTTTTCTGCATGCACATAATTGTTTTCATATCAATAATTAATTTATTATATAAATATACTTTGACAGAGCGCTGTTCCTAGCTGGCCCCATGGTATTGTGGACGTGTCTAGCTGTGAGTTAGCGGTAACTCTGCCAGAATTATCTACAATCATGTTCGTGGTTGTTCAAGAAACCAGCATGCGCATACGGAAAAGAATCAGAACAAGCAAACAGTACCGTGGTGTGAGTTGTGACGCAATTACGTCTGGAAATCCGTCCCTCGTTGTCACGTGCTGTGCAGCAGGAATGCAATGCGTTGACGTTTTAACACTTGATGGCGTTCTAATTCAAACTTATCGTGATGATTACAGACACAAAGGACAGCTTCTTTTTACATGGCCATACTATGTTACGTGCAATACACAAGGCGAAGTTGTTGTTTCAGATTGTCAATCAAAAAACGGTATTATATGCCTATACCGGGATGGAAAAGTACGCTACGAGGCTAGTTTGAGTCAGGACATTATCAAAGACCCCCGGGGTATCTGTACGGACAGATTCGGAAATATATTTATTGCTGACAAAACGGGCAATGCAATACACTGTCTCAATAATGAAGGACAGTACAAGTCTGTCCTAATCAATGAACCAGATGGCTTACAAAGCCCAATAGCGGTTTGTCTAAGTCCATTTGGACAACTAGTGGTCACGCTGGAAAATGGTGACATCAAAGTGTACAAGCATAGTTGAACTAACGCCAAATTACGACAATGATTTTATTTTTAATATTGGACTATGCGAATTATAGATGTAAGAAAGATAACTCTTTTTTATGAACTGTGACTCAGTTAGCATATCTACTCTAATACCTAATGTCACATACACGATATTAAAAGTTACTGGAGAAAATTAACAATTGCGTTGTTTTTCAAGTTCAAAGGCTAAAGAGGGTTGGCCAGATTGCTAAGTATGTCTTATATTTTTTTCTTCAATTTTTGATATTAGTGTAAGTAGAAACACTCCAAGCCAAACAAACGCACATGTAACTAGTACACATAAGTATATATTTTTAGTTGCTGTCGGATTTTTTTCAAGAGATTTTATAGATGTTTTAGTCTTTTCTGTAGGCCCACTCTACCCAAAGTGGCAAAATTAATAATACAAATACAAATGTACCCATATGTACATGTACTGTCGGTACTTGAAGACAGAACAAAATCCCACCTCACCCGTCAATGTACATCTACCTCATCACCAGTATGTACATCTACCTCATCACTAGCAGTACATCTACCTCATCACCAGTATGTACATCTACCTCATCACTAGCAGTACATCTACCTCATCACCACCAGTACATCTACCTCATCACCACCAGTACATCTACCTCATCACCACCAGTACATCTACCTCATCACCACTAGTACATCTACCTCATCACTAGCAGTACATCTACCTCATCACTAGCAGTACATCTACCTCATCACCAGTATGTACATCTACCTCATCACTAGCAGTACATCTACCTCATCACCACCAGTACATCTACCTCATCACTAGCAGTACATCTACCTCATCACCACCAATACATCTACCTCATCACTAACAGTACATCTACCTCATCACTACCAGTACATCTACCTCATCACTATCAGTATATCTACCTCATCACTAGTATGTACATCTACCTCATCACCACCAGTACATCTACCTCATCACTAGCAGTACATCTACCTCATCACCACCAGTACATCTACCTCATCACCACCAGTACATCTACCTCATCACCACCAGTACATCTACCTCATCACCAGCAGTACATCTACCTCATCACTAGCAGTACATCTACCTCATCACTAGCAGTATATCTACCTCATCACTAGCAGTACATCTACCTCATCACTAGCAGTACATCTACCTCATCACTAGCAGTATATCTACCTCATCACTAGTATGTACATCTACCTCATCACCACCAGTACATCTACCTCATCACTAGCAGTACATCTACCTCATCACTAGCAGTACATCTACCTCATCACCACCAGTACATCTACCTCATCACCAGCAGTACATCTACCTCATCACCAGCAGTACATCTACCTCATTACCAGCAGTACATCTACCTCATCACCAGCAGTACATCTACCTCATCACTATCAGTACATCTACCTCATCACCAGCATGTTCGAGATCATGTCTATAGTACCTAATGAAATCTAGACCAGCAAAAATAGTACCCTAGTGAAATCTAGGCCAACAAAAATAGTACCTTAACGAATCTAGGCAAACAAAAATAGTACCTTAATGAAATCTAGGCCAACAAAAATAGTACCTTAATGAAATCTAGGCCAACAAAAATGCCAACAAAGCTTTAGATAATCCAAATCTAATGAAAATTGAATTTTTTGATCCGAAAGTTATCATTCCTTGTCTATTACCACGACAGCACTTATAAATTTACATCTCTGGGGTCGAGTTAAAGGTTTATCGTACATGCAATATCTACACTTACGCAACCATTTCATTGTGTCGTATATTTATGACTAAATAACACATGACTTCTAAAGTTTAAATGAAAAAGCGATATCAAGTTTTTACTCCCAGAATAAGGATATACTGTTATGACGTCATTATGATATCATCAGAAAAAGGTGATTGCTTGAGTAGTATGCATTACTACTATGCAAAATTTCTGAAATTGTTATTTATCAAAATCTCAAATATGTTATCCGAGTGATAAAAAATGCTACACGTATCCTTTGGATACAAAGAGCTAGACAAGTGAGAAAGATACAGAATTGTACACAGATTTGAGGACTTTTGATCCATTGAAGATGCGAAGGAAGATCAAGAAGTTCTAAAATTCTAAAGGATTGTTTTTGAAGAAAAACCACAATAACATATATTATGAGAAAAATTCTTAGAGATTATGTTACCAATGTTAGTGCTTTATAGAGTACTGATGTTTGATTTGAATTTGATTCCATATAAGATATCGATCGCGATCTTGTAAACAAAGTTTGCTATTGGAATTTGAAATGATTACATATATTATAAATATTTGGGTATTGTCACCAAAATATCTATAAAGATGAATGTATCTGGGAATCAGTTCACGAAATATGACAGTCACTATTCATATACAATACATACGATGTACATCTCATATTTTACAAGTTTACTGATTATGCCAAAACACTTGTACCTAACTAAGTTGAACGTACATGTACATGTAAGTACCGCAGCCCTAGGTCAAGAGGTCAAACACGAGTAAGACGTCTTTCTTTTGGCTTTCAGAGTTTACAAAAATGCCATGTTGACACGCGGTGCAATGGAAGTTAAAATTGGACTGTGTACTTCAGAAGAAAAACTGCTAAACAGAGATATTGGACTGGATTAATTTAAATTACTTTTTAACTGTATAATGGTGCTTCATGGAAAGTTGTGTCTGTGCTTCGCTGTTAAAGTGTTCTACTTGATTGTGACACATTCGTGATTTTAATCAAAACTACAATGTCAGTACAAAGTACAATGTCAGTCTCAGACGTGAAGTCATTACGTCATAAACTACGCTAGTAAAACACCAATGCAAAACTTATACGGTACCAATTTTGATGCACCAGATGCGCATTTCGACAAATAATGTCTCTTCAGTGATGCTCAACCGAAATGTTTGAAATCCGAAATAACAATGAAGTTTTAGAGCTATTAAAGGGGAAAACAGTGTGCCAAAAAAGTGGAGTCAATTTCGTCCATGGATAAGAGCTATGCGTGAGTGAGATAATCCTTAATTTTGAAATGAATTTCTAAATTTCTAAATTTTGAAACAGCAATTAAATATACATCCGTATTTTCAAGCTAATAACGAAGTACTTAGCTACTGGGCTGTAGAGACCCTCAGGGACTAACAGTCACCAGCAGAGGCTTCGACCCAGGGGTCATAATGCAAAACTTATATCTAATTAAAATCAGACCCTAAAATACGCTCACAATCGCTACAATACTTACGCAGAGTATACGGCGCGGATCTAAGAAGTCTGATTTTAATTAGATTGGTAAAACACCAATGAAAACTGTTCTGAAAACATAACACTGACTAAAATGGCTGCGTAATTTACATACATGTACTTCAAAGACAGAGAATACATTCGCACATATGCAGCAAGAAAACCTAAGGGCTCGCAGGTTAGGGTCAACGATGCTTTCCACGGAAAGCGAAGAAAGGAGAAAGAAATTATACCCTATGATTCATTGTACGAGTACGACAGGCAAAACGAAAACGAAAACGCACACGATTGGTCCGTAAATAGACGGCGAAAAGAACACTCCGCCAAGTAATTTGATGAATATCGATCCACGCCCACGAAGCCAATCCGACAACGGTCGATTAGCGCCTGCAAACACCACTGTAGACAGCCGATCACACGATACACTCCTGACGGATCATGGTAGGGACGCAATGGAGGGCACACCACTAACGGGAAAAGTGACGATTCTTTATTAAACTGCCTGTGGATTCAAAAACTAACTTACAACTATCCTATGTGAAAAAAATAAATAAATGAAATAAACAAGATTGCTACGCGGAGCCATACATGTATGTCCCCCGCCGCCGCAAACAAGTTGAAGCACAAAAGTCCTTTAACTCCTGTAAAAATTGTAAAATCTAAATTGTGATGGAATACTATCAACTACATATTGTGACTAACAATGTTGCAACAAAATCCATACAGCGGTCTCTGAGGAGTTACATCGACAAAGTGTTCCTATAGTGTAGCATGTACAAATTTAACAAAGTCCCATAACTCCTGTACAAATTGTTGAATCACAATGCCAGCACAATATGATCAACTACACATGGTGACTAACAATCCTACAAAATATGAAAAAATTCCATTGAGCGGTTTTGGAGGAGTTGCGTCCACAAAGTGAAATGAGACGGACACCGGCATTTCTGTGTCCCCTTTCGCGTTGCGGCGGGGGACAATAAAAAGTACATACAACTACAAGTCTACATGGCATGACTACACCTCATATAATGAAAAATATACTTAACTATAAACTGGCGAAAAGATGGGACTAGAATGAAAGGCGAAGATAACGAACAGTGATCACAACTCCTATAAGCAATGCAAAATAGATAGTTGAGCAAACACAGTTCCTGGACACACCAGGGGTGGGATCAGGTGCCTAGGAGAAACATGTCACAAACTTGTCAATAACCAGCAGGTTATGGACAATTATTTGAAGTTTTTAAAACATATCTTGCACTTGAACAGTTCCACGCCATCATTTATGATACCAGGTATATCGTGAAACAGGTAGTTTTCCCCTTGTATATCAATGTTTATTCCAGAGTGGTTTCATACTGGACAAAACTTTTATTGGGCCCAGAGAATAAACTAGTAAATATATCGTATGAAAATATCATCATATCCGATTCAATTTGAATTGGAGGTTTAGAATTATCAAAGAAAGTGTGCAGCTCATGTTGCAAGTTACCATGTATTTCACCCTAAAGCCACCCATGAATTGACATTTATAGTTAAGAAGTTGTTCCCCTTGGTATAATCCCTACTGCCTCCTTTTCGTTTTGCATCTCTCTGAATGAGGTTGGTGTAATTTTTAAGCTATTATGTTGCAAAATTAGTAAATTACCTGCCCACCCACTTTTTGGGGAACGGATAATTTTGCTTTGTTTTGCTTTCGGATGTAGATTTATTTACTAGATTGGTGAATAGCTGCATAACCAGCGGAAAATGGAATTGGTACGGCTGCTATTTGACTCCTTAATCAGTTATGAACCTGCGGGGTATAAGCGGCAATCTCGTGAATATTACGGCTTGATATCTACACCTCACAGGGTCATTGTTTTCTGATATTCAACTTTATCCTCAACAGCGACCTGTGAACTTTGTGTTTGTAAAGTCAGTGAACTTTGACGTTTTATATTTAAAGTTGAACTGTGACTGTTGATGAACGTTTTAGCTACACGTTTGAATGTGTAGCATAATATGTGTTGTGTTTGCATTTGTTTTGGGGGATGCTGTTTGTTTGGTGGCCCATTGCCCATGTTGATATTTGATTTGTAGTTGTAATTAATTCAAAATAGCCGTGCCCATAATATCGCCATATCTATCATAATAAGTTGTTTTTTTTTAAAATATGATTTTGTTTGTTACACTTTTTTTAGATTAATGTATACATGTACAACAATGTTGTGAAAACCCATGGACAGGATGTATTCAAAATGATTATCACAGATGTAGAACCAGCAAGGATCTTTGAATGTAAAACGTGTCACAGGTGTCGTAAAACGTGTCACAGGTGTCGTAAAACGTAAAACGTGTCACAGGTGTCGTAAAACGTAAAACGTGTCACAGGTGTCGTAAAAGAAAGATTGAAGGACCATTTCATACAAAAGTGGTTCAGTGAAATGTTTAATTCATCAAAGGACTAAATATATAGAAATTAAAGAAGCGGTTTTTGTTTTTAAAAAAAATATTCTAATCTGTCTTTAGAAATTTAGAAAAACAATAGTGAAATTCCGTACGACAAAGCATCACTTCAACAGTACCAATATAAACTGGAAGATAATCTGGTATTCTTTTCAACGAAAGACTATGTACATTGTGTCATACTTCGCAAATATATATGAATTTAATTCTATTCTAGAATGTAATGTTTGTTGAAAATAAGAAAAGGTACTCTTGAGAAAGATATTGTCGACGACCCAATGCATGCAAAATTTGTGAACCATTGATATCTTGCAATACAAAAACATTTAATTATAGAAAACAATACTTGTCCTGGTCTGTCTTCTTTAACGATCTTTCCATTGTGCATTTCGCATATATTTTCCCTCACCCATCGTCTATTATATATTTGTACCTCTGCTGTAATCGAAAACTAATTATTGTAAAATATGTTTTGTACCTCATATATCACTAAATGTGGTTTGAGCGAGTAATAAAAACTTGAAATGCTTGCGGACATGAAGCAACAGCTTGATCCAAGGGCCTAACAGAACACGTTGTTTGAAGAACTTGGTAGACTTATTTTTTAAAAATGTTGACACCTCATACTTTTGTCACAATAGCAAACAATCTCAAATCTCTTTCAATAACCTCAATGTGAATTGTGCTTAGCTATGAGGTCCTTGTTTACATTCTCGAGCACGCAGAATATAAACGACTTTTTAATATTTCGATACTGAACGGTCCAACATAGAGTTATCCAAATGTAGAGTGGAGTGGCAAATATTGGTTAATAAAAAGAAACTGAAATGGTAGAATAATGGAAATTATTGTGAAACATTCAACAAACGTATGTCAGTATACATGTGTATTTTCGATATTGCAACAACCGTGGAGTACGCCATATTCTGTGTTAAATTTACGGCAATTAATCGAAACGGGCAAAATGAAGATGATTCTTCAACTTTGAAGATGCAACATTATTTCAACGAAGAACATGTAAAGGGTGGAAATGTCATAAAAATTTGTGTGATTAATATTGATTGTGTTATTTGAAGAAGTTACAATTTTCAATCTCATCATGGCTACCTGTTTTTAATCTTTCGTCAAAATCAAGCATTAATTATACCAAGTTATATCCATGAATGATATCAAATTTAAGAAATAAATTTCATTTTTGAACAAACATGAGGGTATTAATTGCGAAGCTTAACATCGGCATACTTCACGATGCGCGTTAACGCGTCATGAAAAGTATGCCTATCCGGCCTGGAGGTTGTAAAACTTTTACCGTACTCATACTCAAACTCAGCCTTGTTTGTTTTGAGTACAACTCTCAGCAAGCTCCAAGCATACTCGAAAAATCTTGAGCATGTACTCCATTTGAGTGTGAGAATGATTTTATAAAAGTTTTATAATCTTAACTATTGAGTAAGAGTACAATTTAGAGCACAGAGTTAGAGTTGGAGTATGAAAACATGCTCAAAAAAGTTTTATAACCTCCAGACCCGAATTATCTCTTCCCATTACACATCTAAAAGGGCAAATCGAGAACGTCTGTGTACCCCTTGTCCCAAGATTGGGTAAAATGCCTATTTTATGCAGTTTTAGTTGTACATCAATGTATATGAGATCCCTAATATAGGTTGGACCATCTGGAAATTTCTGTATCTGCGCATGAATCAATAATACAACGTCATTAGCAGAACCCTCTAGGAACAACTGAAATGTAATCGTCTGCCAGGATTGCAACTTGAATCTGTTTGCTAACATAACAGAGTGCAATGTTTACGGTACATGTACAACAACTGTATTTTGTAAAGGTACATGCGTACAAACAATCCTGATTTTTTGTTTCCAAACTAACTCGGTTAATGTATATACAATATGACGATACACATAGTAACCTATGCAACGTAAACTATTTAGTTTCACCTTAGGTGAAAGGAATAAGTCACAACCTATTAAAGTTCACTTTTTACTCATTCTCGGACATCTTTGGTTGGTCTTATTTGTTGTATGCATTGTGCGGGCCTTCATCACACAGGGTCGGAAAGAAAACACGTTTTGATTAGAGTTCATCGACTTTAGACCTATCAGACTACAATTATTATACTAGATCTTGTGTAAAACATAGATAGTTAGATACGCACAAATCCAAGAATTGCGGAAAAATAGCAAATGGTATGCTAAGAAGACAATCACGTGGTCAGCACTCGACTTGTTTCGAAAAAAAAGGTGTTTAAAAAGACGGCTAGCTGTACCGGTACTTTGAAATTATTTTCATTAATGAATACATACCACATTGTCATAACGGCCGACTTCCTTTCGACTCATGAATGGGAAAACAAATATCAATATCATATTTCTTGTCCTTTTTTCAAAACTCTATTGCCTTGCCGGTTAACTTTTTGGATTGTGGTATGGAATCTGCTTTGTAAATCGGAGTTCGATTATCACCGTGATTTTAATGTTTTTCATTTTGTTTTAACTAAAACTGCAGTTTTTCAGTTCCAACATGTTATTGTTCAAATGTTCCACTATCCATTCATAATAGTTTTCTCTGTGTGATCCACATATGTAACCAGATGACTTTAAAAACTTTATTGTATCTATATTATGGTATTTTCTTCATATCAAGTATTCATATGTATTTTGATGATTGTACTTAACATGTACTCATGACACGAATGATGCAGTGTTGTTAAACATATTCTAAACTTAAAATGTAATCGATTATAACTCCCTGAAACCAAAGTGCTGCAACAATGTGTAAATTCAGCATACGTTAGAATCAGTTGCATAAAGGTCACCATGTTTAATATGACCTTTTATAAACGAAATTCGCACGGCATGAGACAGTACGTGCATGTACCTTTATCACCCGCACGATTGACAGTTATGATGCTAAATACGGTCACTGAACATGCACTTTCAATAACTACGACGCAGAAGTGTTCTCAGAACTGGTCAAAGCTTATCAAACCATCACATATAGTATAAATACGATTGTGAAATAGTCCGTATGGGCGCTTTCTGCTCATAGCCCTTACGCTCAGTACGACACTGAATTGTCGCTATAGAGTTTTCGTTGGTATGAGACTTTGTGAATGAAATAGGTAACTAAAACACAGCACAGTCTTAAGACTTTTTGAGTCTTGTAAATAAACCAGAGGACGAAGATTATACGTCCTTAATTTCATATACACATGTACATGAAAGGTGAAGATAACGAACAGTGATCAATCTCATAACTCCTATAAGCAATTAAAAATAGAGAGTTGGGCAAACATGGACCCCTGGAAACATCAGAGGTGAGAACAGGTGCCTAGGAGGAGTAAGCATCCCCTGTCGACTGGTCACACCCGCCGTGAGCCCTATATCTTGATCAGGTAAACAGAGTTATCGGTAGTGAAAATCAGTGTGCCAAGAACGGCCCAACAATCGGTATTAAACACGTCAGACAGCATTTGACCCCATGATAGGTTGTATTGGCAAACTAGATCGTTATAACGACCATATAATTTGCGAAATGCTGACTTTAAATGAGACTGTTGAAACCCCTGCACCATGTACATGTATCAAAGAAAATAAATAATCATGATTGCAGGTGTTTCCTTCTTTGCGAATGATGGGGAAACACTTTTTTTTATTTTTATTGTACATATAACACAATTAACTGATTATCCAGTCTACAGGATAATTCTCCAGAGTATCCGGGAGAGATGTATGTTCGCCAACTTTCCACCACACAGCTCTCTGCTTTCCGTCAGTAGATGTCAATATGAATTTCCAAAATGGCGGTGATTTAAATCGCCTTGGAATTGTTCCACTTGCGTTTTCGTCACTGATATACCGAATGGACTGCGCAGCAACTTCATTGTTTTCCAACGCAATGTTGTCTGCATCTATAATGCTGTACGAATTTGCTGCCTCTTGAACAACTAATCTCAGTAACGATCCTTTCCGCACGGCATTCATCAAATCACTCTTAGATCCAAAACCGACTGTACCATTACTGAAGGTGGACAGCATTCTCTTCCAAGGTCTTGTCTCGATATACCATTCAATGGATGCTTTTGCATTCGAGTTTCCTCTGTGTTTAGTACTGCCAATATTGTACCTTGTCGTTTCTACATCCCCAGTTGTGGAAGCGATTTGCCAGTACCAATACACGTCAGATTGAAAGGAGTACGTATCCTTTTTTGATAAGTGTCCCAAAAGTTGAGCTGAAACATGCCCGTTTCTCACATAGACATTATCCGTTTCCACGAAGTATGTCTCGCTCATTTTCACCCTGACTCTTCTTCCTGCTAGCACTGCTCCTACAAAGAAGTCGAGAGACCCGTCCAAACGCCGTCCAGTACTGTCATGACTATATGCTAGAGTCCAGCAGCTATCTACAAACCACTGCATCGCGGTGTTCTCGTGGTCATGCCCTCTACTGGAATGTTCACCAACATTCCATCGTGACATTTCCAAGCGCCCTGTTGTTGACCATATGGTGGCCCACCAATAAGGATTTCGTTGGTACTCGATATGATTACCGACATTAGTTTGACTTACGTGCCATGGATACTGTCCTGCTAACGACTGACCATCGCCCGAGATCGCAATATTTGTAAAGCCTGAAACATACCCAATAGTTAGGTAAGCAGCTTTAACATTCGCTCCTCTCTGCACCGCGTGTGTCAATGTAGAGAAATCACCACATTCTCTCCAACCTGATCTTTGGTTGCAGTAAGTAGGTCGTGTCCGACAGCTCCATTTTCTACAAAGAAAAAAAACCCCAATTATCACATAAACCTGGAACTTCTAGACTTCTCTCTATAGACTGTGTGTAATGTGCCTTCTGACGAATGAATAAATAAACAAACAAAGTCATTTTCGCTTGATCACTCCGCTATGCAAACTATAATTATATATATATATATATATATATATATATATATATATATATATAATGAATAAATGATATAATTTGTAATGCCTTTTAACCCCACCCCATCCCGACGATTCACCATATTCTTGTAAATGTATTTACAACACATACCTAGCAAACCACGTCACGGGGTAGGTAGTTTTCGTCTGACCTCTATCGGTATGAGCTCCTACCGACCATCTGGACATATGTGTATGGCCCGTTGTACACACCAATAAAAACCACCAGTAGGCATCACTTTGGAACGTATTGAAACCAGATTTACTGATGTGAAAAAGGGCTTGGACACAAACATTCTCATTTCCTGACAGGGATGCCGATTGTATAGAAGAAAAATATGTTCCCTTATCGTCTAGTGAAAATCGAATGTCACTTCCGCTCGATAAGTGGTCTACAAGGTCTCTTTTTCTTCCGTAGATCTCCTCTCCATTTTTTCCAGTTTTTAAAACTGTTATCCACCTATCACTGCAATCTTGTGAAGAAAAAAAATTAAAGAAATCTTCGATAAAATATAATAAAAGGGGGACAGAACGAGCAAATATTCTAGAAAATATTGTGTAATTTTTCTGTAAAGCCGTTCAACAGTTTATTAACCGGTGGCTTCGTTATTGAGTGAAAGGACTCGAGTGCAGCATCATGCCCTCTCGCTTGATATACTGGTGTAATAAAAACATACAGAGCCAAAGTTTGAGTACATTGGTAGTGTTGACTACATTCATAACTATTTACATTGATCCTGAAGTTCAAGCAGATTTTTTTTTCAGTTCACGTCACAAACATTTAAGTTGTGTTTGATTGCAACGAAACCAAATCTGGATATACATGTACAGTATAAGAAAAATATTTATGCATCTTGAATTCAGGAATGTTTTAAAAATGGAATTTACGAAGCCGAATCCGGACTCTACAGACCGCAAATCTACCTCCAGGGTTTTTTGTATGGATCTAAGATAGGTGAAAATGCGTCTATTGTGAATGGATTCATATGTTGTGAAAGCGGTTTCGTCGAACAAGTCGAACAAGTAAAAAGAAATCTGCATTTGTTGTTGCTCAATGTAAATGAATTCTACATTGAACTAGAGGCTGTCATAAGACAATAATACCCACACGCAAGAGTTTTTCTTTCAATATACACTCCGTCATACTTATATAACTACATGTAAGAAAGAAACCACGATAGTTACCATATAATACTACTATACCCTATACCATATATATGTTGTCACAAACACATGTATCAAGATGCATTGCGTATTCAAACCCTATTTCATAATTGTCGAAATATATCTAAAGTAATTGAGGTCCTCATCCCTAAACCATATATATTCCTGCTGTATGCACGTATCGTATTCTGATGGGGATGTGCCCTGGGGTTATTCCAACCCTCATTATTTTTTATTGTTCAAATATCTATCAAATTGTTGAGATTCCAACCCTTAAAGCACCAGGTTTTTGTTCATCTTTTTTCCATCCTATTTGCCCCTCAATGTGAAAAAGAAAATTTCGAAAATGCATTGTTCATCTACAGGACACAGCCTATCATCTCCCAAAAGATGATTTGGCTACTGCATAAATTGTAAGGGAGTTCTGGGAACCAGATTTTATTTTTTAAAAACAAAACGTCGTTTTCAACCCCTATTCGGAACCCACGGTGAAAAATGAAAATTCCGAAACATTATCAAATATCTACAGGACACCATCAATCATGATGATTTGGCAACTGTGTAGAATGCAAGGGTATCTGGGAACAAAAGTTTGTTTTTAAAAAACAAAACAAACATCGCTTATCAACCCCAATTTGGGCTCCATGGTCAAAATGAAAATTCCAAAACCTTTTTGCAAATCTAACGGACACCACCAAATATTTTCCAAAGATGATTTGGCAACTGTGTAAAATGTAAGAGGAGTTCTGGGAACCTACAGGCATGTTTACAAAACTTTCCATGAATGCGAAACATCTTGGAATTTTTTTCGGATGATCCTAAGGCAAACTTAGGTGGGTCATTTTACAAATAGTAGACTTTCCATTCCAATTCTTAAATCTTAAGAAATCTTAAATCACTTATTCTAAATAATACATGTCCTATGGTATCGTAATATATGTACAACGTATATTTTCCATCTTCAATATTGGCCATTGATACCTTATTTCACATCTACAAGACACCACATATCATAATTATTACGAAAGATTAATTGGTTACAGCTTGAAATAGAAGAGGAGCTCTGAAAAAGAAAGTGTGACAGACGGGAAGACGGACCAGGGTAACAACAATATACCCGAAATTTCTATAGAAAGTGGGGTATAATTACGAATATAAGATTTCAATTGAGTATAAGTGTTTTGTAATACATGTACATGTAACAGATGATATAGAATCACGAATATTAATTTTACAACGAATTCTGGTTTTTATTGTAACCTAATACGGCTTTGATATGCACCATGTAACCATCAGCTGATCCGTTGGACTTCACATCAACGATTGCCCAACAACACATCATGCAAGCTTTAGTTCACTAACCCGATCAATAATATGAATCATATTTATATGGAGTGTAAGTTTAGAACAGCCAAATAACATCAGCGCGAACATCCTTGAAAACATTGGATTGAAATTGCATTTTGCGAGAGTAATTTCCATCGATTTGATATATTTGGTAGCGAAACGTTTCCGTTTCAATATTTTTACTATTTCATACACCGCTGCTTTACTAAAGTTTATGGGATGATTTTTTTCGTATGTTCCCGCTACATTGAACACTCCCAGCATGGGATGAGGGGGTACTGTCAGCACACACCCTGTAGTGATACGTATAACAAAGTCACACAGACACTACAAGCATCAAGCAGAAATCGAGATTTCATTTTTTTTCAAGTAACATACTATTGATTCTCCCCAAACTTATAATAAAATTGAAACGGTCAAATTAGTCAACAATAAATGAAATGGTAGAAATATATGTTAGTTCTCCTTTGTCTCTTTTAACCAATGTGATCTGAAGAGTTTTTGTCATTTTGGCTTGATTTATTGAATGATGTGCACATAAATGTGTGTGCATATACGTAAATTTTACTACATTGAACAAGAGCAATGTATATTTTTATGATACGAATAAATAATTAGTGTTTCACTCCGTTAAGCAGTCTGCAATCGTGTGTGTGTGTGTGTGTGTGTGTGTGTGTGTGTGTGTGTGTGTGTGTGTGTGTGAGAGAGAGAGAGAGAGAGAGAGAGAGAGAGAGAGAGAGAGAGAGAGAGTTTCGAAATCATATAGGTAAGAAGCACTCCCCCTGTCCCCATTACCCCTAAAGGAATTTAAATCTAAAAATTTTGTACTGTGGGTAATTAGTTTGAAAAGATTTTGACAAAATGAAATAAACCAATTATTCACAACTTCTAATATCGGACACAATTCAGTATTCAACCCTAAATACAATCTACTTGGTGTGCTTGATGGATTGACACTCGGTTTGCAACAAGCAGTCGCAATCCAGTATTTTTAATACCGTCCTATTAAGATTGGGTTATTTTAAAATGGTATTGCTCGATTGAATCAGCTGGCAATTTATTATGCATACGAAGTATCTTTTTCGTATACTTAAAACACATGTACAAGCGTCTCAACAACTTTTGCATGATTTAACATTATAGTGAAGTATAAATTGTTAATTGATAAAGTCTTACCAGATAACACCTCCCCAGCAATCTCACCCAATACGACGAGAGCCACAATAATAGGTTGAAACATTTAGGATAGAATACAACTTCACACTAGAGTTTAATGAAGATGCGTTTAATATACAGCATATTTAAAAAAAGATTTATAGAAAATGTGTCCAATGACAAGCTTGCTCATTCAAGTGAGGTGCACGTGGTATAACGCGTTGCAATGTAACAGATTTATTCATTTACAATAATATCTACGGCTGTGTCCTGGGGTCCTTTGATATGCTTTGAAATAAATATTTACATTTTGTGAACCTCATTTTCTACCAAATTAGTTTTACAACATGTACACAACTACAACACTTAACAACTTTTAGTTCGGGTTCCCTGCCTCATTTCATGTATTTTATATAAATGTTTCATTTGTCATGGCAAAAATGGACTCGTTTTAGAGAGAATTTTTCTTTTTAAAAATATAGATACCACATGTGCAATTTAGCATACTTCATATAAATGAAAAGGAAAATATGGCATCTGTATGAGATGATAAAAATGATTGAACTGTTTTCTAGCAATATCCTAGTAGGCTAGTAAAGATTACCTGTGATCTTCACCTCCTTCACACTACAGCAGAAATGAAAACCACACAACAATGATAATGTATATGACGTAGGAAATTTGACTAGTCCACAAGGAAATAACTTGAATCTGATGGGACTCTTTCCCAATACTCAAAGTCGGAAACACAGTCATGAACTTCGTTCATATAAAAGATATTATAAAGTATAAATGATGTCACGTTTGATTCACTTTTACCTTACGTCAACAGACAATTAGGTGCACATCATAGTCGTACAAAACTTTACTCTGTTCCATTGAGAGTTTTACATACGTTATTTGAAGAAGCCACAGCTAGTCTATACTTGGATTTTGCAACACCTGAATATAGACTGAACTCTAGGATTATGAATATTGCCAATCACAGGCTCTTTAAACCACCACGGGTCGTGGATGATATTCCTTCCAAATCATGCTGGCAATTCCTTAAGCTCAAATTAACAATCAAAGGAATAGATGCCATCAACATAATCAACATTCTTCGTCATAAAAGTGTTCAGTCGTGTATTCCAACTTATTTCAAGTTCAAGTCTACACCCAATATTTCCTACAAATATACCTTTTTTTATTGCATCCAAACTTTTTGATTATAAACAAACTTAGCAGTGCCTAGATATAAACCATCTTGTACTTAATCCACTTACATATTCTTCTTCATCTTCTTTCAACTATAGTCCAGCTGGACATGTCATTACTGAAGATGTTGATAAATCACTTATTCTAAAAGGTCCTAAATACAGAGAACCTCGGTCTTTCATTGGCGAGAGAACTTCATCTCTATTATGAAAGGTGAAGATAACGAACAGTGATCAATCTCAAAACTCCTATAAGCAATACAGAATAGAGAGTTGAGAAAAAACAGACCCCTGGATATACCAGAGGTGGGATCAGGTGCTTAGGAGGAGTAAGCATCCCCTGTCGACCGGTCACATCCGCAGTGAGCCCTATATCTTGATCAGGTAAACGGAGGTATCTGTAGTCAAAATCAGTATGCCAAGAACGGCTTAACAATCGGTATGAAACACGTCAGACAGCATTTGACCCCATGATAGGTTGTATTGGCAAACTAGATCGTTATATCGACCATAGAATTTTCGAAATGTTGACTTTAAACGAGATTGTTGGAACCCCTCCACCACCAACTTGTTTGTCAGTACCCTGCTTCGATTAAAAAACTGACCATATGCAGAACAAGCTCTTGCGTATTGAATCAGTTGAGAGATATATTAGATAGGTTACATGAGGGATATGTTTTGGTTCCAGCTGACAAAGCTTGTAACAACATTGTCGTTGTTTGTAAGGCTCATTATTACAACTGTATATTAAACGAACTTCCCATTAATTCCACTTTTGGTAATCGTACTTATACTCCAATAGCCCTATCAAAAGATGAAATTCTTCAAAACCATGCTTCAGTTTTAGACACATTTCATATCCCAGCCAATGGGTCGAATGAATATGAGTTACCGTACCTATACTGGATTCCTAAACTACATAAAAACCCTTACAAACAAAGGTACATTACTGGATCCAGTAAGTGCTATACCAAGCCCCTATATTTGCTCCTCACGAAAATATTAACAACTGTGAAGGAGAAGCTTCAAACTTACTGTGCGACTACATATGCCAGAAGTGGTGTTAATCAAATGTAGATTTTAAAAATTTTTAAAGAACTTTCACTAAACTTGAAATCGCAAATCTTTTCTCAAATCAATAACATAAAAAAACCTATGAATTTTCGACACTATACACGACCATTCCTCACGATAAATTAAAGACTAGACTTTTTGACATCATAGACATTTGCTTCTTCAACAAAAATGGAAAAAGGAAATATATATATATCTAGTGATCAGTCATCCAAAAACTTACTTTGTTAAACACCACTCTGATTCCACGCACAAGTACTCTGAACTTGAAATTAAAAATACATGTAAGCTAGAGTTTCTCATTGACAATATCTTCGTGGTCTTTGGTGATCAGGTCTTCCAACAGTCTGTTGGAATTCCCATGAGCACGAATTGTGTTCCTTTGTTAGCTGATCTGTTTCTATATTCATATGAAGCAGAATTTATTCAAAAACGTCTACGTGAGAAGAAAAAATCTCTTGCTGTGGCCTTCAATTCGACATTTAAATATATCGACGACGTTTTGTCTATTAACAATAATAGCTTTTCATTCATATGTCGATTCGATATACATGTATCCAAATGAGCTCGAATTAAAAGACACCACAGAGTCGACCACTTCTGCTTCATACTTAGATATTTTATTGAAAGTAGACATTAACGACAAAATGACAACTCAACTGTATGACAAACGGGATGATTTCAGCTTCTCCATCGCCAACTTCCCATATTTATGTGGCAATATTCCATTATCACCTGCATATGGTGTTTATATCTCTCAACTGATTCGATACGCAAGAGCTTGTTCTGCGTATAGTCAGTTTTTAAATCGAGGCAAGCTACTGACAAACAAGTTGATGATACAGGGGTTTCAACAAACAGTCTCGATTGAAGGTATCACAGCGGTAATTGTACAATCAAAATGAACTTAGAATTGTAGTTCCATATATTTAAAGAAATATTTTTTTTCCTTGCGCGATTTTTCTCATTTCTTGTTCTTCTTTCCTCTTAATTTTTGTACCCCTGATTAGGAAATTTTGTGTAATTTGTAGAAATAACCAAGTGTATGCAAAGGAACTATTTGTTGTTGGTAGCTGAGGCTACTTCCTGAGGTGCACTCCGGCTGTTTACACACATGTGAAAAACACGTGGATTTGAGGGTAGTCTTGTTTGCGGGCAACTTTTTTTTTCTTTCGAAAATGCGCGTAGGGTGTTGTTTTTCTGGTGTCGGCAAAGGAGATAGGTAACATAGAACGTTTCCGACTGCGTTATTCGGCATCAATTCTGTAAACTGATTTTTAATGATTTTTCCCTCTCTAGTAATATATAGTGAAAATAATTACCGGTGTGATACATTGAAGTCAGTATTTCGCATATTCTATGGTCGTCATAACGATCTAGTTCGTCAATACAACCTATCAGTGGGTCAAATGCTGTCTGACGTGTTTCATACCGATTGTTAAGCCGTTCTTGGCACACTGATTTTGACTGTGGATAACTCCGTTTACCTGATCAGGATATATGGCTCACGGCGGATGTGACCGGTCGACAGGGGATTTTTACTCCTATTAGGCACCTGATCCCACCTCTGGTGTGTCCAGGGGTTAGTGTTTGTCCAACTATCTATGTTGTATTGCTTATGGGAGTTATGAGATTGATCACTGTTCGTTGTCTTCACCTTTCATAAACACCATATGTAGGTGATAATGGAATATTGGTTCATAGATATGGGAAGTTGGCAGTGGAGAAGCTGAAATCATCCCGTTTGTCATAAAGTTAAATTGTTAGTTTGCTGTTAATATCTACTTTCAATAAAATATCAAACATTTTTAATTCTACTTTGAAGAACAAGCTTGCCTATCGAATCCATTGAGAGATATAAACATCATGTATGCATAGTGGAATATTACTACATAAGTCTGGGAAGTTGACGATGGAGAAGCTGAAATCATCCCGTTTATCATAAATTTGAGTTGTTAGTTTGTCGTATATCTCTGAACATGGTACATGTACATGTATAATAGAAATAATTTAAACGTTTATTGTTTTCGTGGATGGTGCAGGATAACCTCCGCGGTCTCGAAGTGTTGTTTAAGATATAAAATCCGAGGCGAACGCATCGCCTTTTATATTTCTCGAGCTCAGAGGATATCTTGCAACATCCACGAAAATACGTGCTTTATTTCTTACTATCGTTCTAATAACGGCGTGTAACTTCGCTTGATCGAGCGTGCAAATTTTTGGGCAAGGCTTCTCGTACTCTCTACTGAGGCACCTGATCCCACTTCTGATAGATCCAGGGGTCCGTGTTTGCCCAACTCTCTAATTTATATTGCTTATAGAAGTTATGAGATTGATCGCTGTTCGATACCTTCGCCTTTCATTGAAACGATGTACGTATATCTTGGTCATCCAAACTCACTTTTATTTACACCATACGGCCACAGGGGCTAAGCCCGTTTTGAGCCCGAACCCTGTGATACCATAAATATAGAAAGGGGTCTAACTCTGACACAGATAAAAAACTAACCACTCGATTCAAATGCCTAAAAAATCTTAAACTAGTCCTTGCTTAGATTAATGTTTTAACTACTTGCATGCCAAATTTCACGTCACTGGTTCTTAAAATAACAAAGATATACGTCATCGTTCTCTCGATTTCACTTGTTTATTTCTACTAGGACATTTACCGGTCCAGGTCACGGAGTCGTTTCTCGCCTATGACAGCAGCGAAATTCAGACTAGTATGGAAGATTTCGAACCTGCCAATTAAAATTTCACATCAATTATACGCTACTTACTTCCTCATATTTTAATAATGTTCTTCGTGTAGACATTACACGACTTATTTTTCCTCAGCAGCATCAACTGTTGACAAGAGTTGCCGTTTTAATGAACGCACTAAATACCCGATAGACTTACAATCTCAAATACCTTAAAACTGATCAAAATATTATTCTTGCGATATTGCACTTAGAGAAGGAAATTGAACATTATTTCTTGGCTTTTATAATTGTTTGTTTTTGTTTATATTTCATTTAGATTATTATTACCCATTTCCCCTTCTTTAAAGTTTTAGACAATTCGGGTATTTAGTGTATTCATTAAAATGGCAGATCTTGTCAACAGTTGATGCTGCTGAGGAAAAATAAGTCGTGTAACGTCTACACGAAGAACATTATTAAAATGTGAGGAGGTAAGTAGCGTATAATTGATGTGAAATTTTAATTGACAGGTCCGAAATCTTCCATACTAGTCTGAATTTCGCTGCTGTCATAGGCGAGAAACGACTCCGTGACCTGGACCGGTAAATGTCCTAGTAGAAATAAACAAGTGAAATCGAGAGAACGATGACGTATATCTTTGTTATTTTAAGAACCAGTGACGTGAAATTTGGCATGCAACTAGTTAAAACATTAATCTATGCAAGGAAAACGACAAACTACGCATAGCTTACCTAGTTTAAGATTCTTTAGGCATTTGAATCGAGTGGTTAGTTTTTTATCTGTGTCAGAGTTAGACTCCTTTCTATATTTATGGTATCACAGGGTTCGGGCCCAAAACGGGCTTAGCCCCTGTGCATACGGCCAAGCAGTGAGTGAAATTTGCATGCTCGATTAAGCGAAGTGACACGCTCTTGTTGGAGCGATAGTACATAGTGATAATCGAACATTTTAATGGTAAAATGAAACAGTTTTCGAGATATTGTAAAGAGAAGTGAATTGTTGACGTCTGCACACCCGTTACCATTTCGTCGTGACTTGACCTCTACTAAAAATTAATCACGTGGATTGCTGCTCCCAGTAAATGTAATAGGTTTCAAAAACGTGCAGTAATGTATCCTGCCCGAAACTATGAGAGAGTGCAATATTTCTATTAAATGAATCATGCAATATGTTGCTATCAGAGATTTTTTTACAAAACGTGCAATGACATTTTTATTGCCACAACAGATCAAAAGTACAGATGTTTGAAAAGAGGAAAGTAATGCACGACTGCGTCTATATTGCGGTGCATTTGATAGTTTTGAAACGATAGAGTGCAAGATAAATCAGTCATGTACACAGTTCTGCACGCTTAAGGTTAGGCACCAATTTCCCCCCACAAAATTCCGCTCCGAATCGGCAAGGGGAATAAAAAGGCGTTGCATACCTGGCGTATGTATTTTACATCACCCTTACTCCACATCTTGTGGCGTATTGATAGAAATTCAGAGGCCTGTGAATAGCTGATGGTAGTCCAGCTGGTTGGAGAACAGTTAACGAATATAAACACAATGACTGCGACTGCACTGAGGATCCGGATAATGACAGGAAAATTAGGAGCACAGAATCATGGGCCATGCATCAAAAATGCAAAGACAAAGGGCGTAACATGCCTTAGAGTACTGCCGCGGCAGGTTCTCAGACGTAGCTTCCTACTGTTGGTTGTGGTGGGACTTCTGCATTCAGTCAGCCCTTTGGTCTTATCGGGGATTCAAGGAGAACTCCCCCAACCGTAAGTCTAATGTATGTCACAAGCGCTTCTAAACAGGCCATTGGAAGAGTTGTTGCCCCCCCCCCCCCCCAACTACTCACAATCTTCCACTAGGTATGCAGGCACAAGTGCAACAGGGGGAATAACCATAAGTATAAATCGTTTTCAAGTTGGTCTGTTATTCCCGATATTACTTATAGCATGAAAAATACTCGGCTAAATATTGAAAATAAATGTTATCAGATTATAAACAGGGTCAAGAACAGTTTTTTTTTTTTTAAATCGTTTGTTTTGGAAGGAAATAGGAAGTTATGACTATTATTCGATTATTGAAAATCACTATTATCTTGATTTTGAATCTTACCCACCGTCAATGCAATTTGGGAAGAATAAATCAGCCTTGTTGAATGCAGATTTAGTTTCAGCAGCTATCCAAGAACTGATTGACGCGGGTAGAATAGTTCAGGTATACAAGAAAAACCTTATATAAATGTATGATAAATCCTTTGAGCGTAGCAGAAAACCACGAAAAGAAGAGACTTATTTTAGAATCTTGAACAATTTCATAAGGAAGGAAAGAGTAAAATTCGAAGATAGGAAACTCGCTCTTCAGTATTTTGAAAGGAATTGCTATTATGACGAAATCTGATTTGCGGTCAGGATACCATCATATAGATACTTAACCTAATTTTTGACATTTTTGGGGTGTTCATGGAATGGAAATTATTTTTGCTTCACTGTTTTACCTTTTAGCCTTTCATCAGCTCCTAATATGTTCGCTAAATGTTTAAGACCATAGGTTAAGTACTAGAGAAAAATAACCTGAAATGGTGTTATATTTAGATGATGGTCTTGTCTTGACTATGTTTGGAAGTAAATATGTTTACGCCACTAATTTTATAAGACAGATTTTACCTTCTGCAGTATTTATCATGAATGGTAAAAAATCAATTTTACATCCTGACTGTACAAGAAAATGAATGATCTTTAATTTCAGTTTGAGTATACCACAGCGGAGAATTGTAGACCTAGAGGTTTGTTTAGAAAGCTTTACCAAATCAGAGCGCAGTTCACGGGGAAAATTAAATCAATGTTACCTGAGTCGTCGGATTCTTGTCACGTCGGCATTGATAGTCGGGTCTCGTGGGACAGAAAGTTTTAGATTCAATTTTGCCTGAAATAAATTTCTGGAGGAAACATTTAAGATCATACAATTGTAAAAGCCTTCAAAGCTACTCAAGGAAGAATGTTGTTTATTCAGATGCTAGCGCTATTGCGGAAGCGGCATTCAGTCGAGATAGATGGGGAAATTCGTCATTGTACATGAAATGAAGTTAAAAAACAAAACAGTTCCACTTGGAGGTAATTGAAAGCTATACAATTATGTTTTGAGAAAACTTGCGGAGGAAAATATTACTTTGTAAAAAGGTCTACCGACAATCAGAACCGTGTCAAAATCATTGAAAGCAGGTAAATGAACAGAGATTTAAATAGAATATCATGGAGTATTTTTTAAATTTGTTTATCAAATGGTTTAAATATTGACGCACAGTGGATTCCCCGAAGTGAGAATTTAAGAGCAGATTACTTGAGCAGAATTATAGATTACGAAATCTGGAATTCGAGATAACGGACGAATTCCATCAGTTTATTAGCAGTTTTTAGGGTCCATTTCATATTGACCGGTTCGCTAGCTTTACGAATACGAAGTTAGACTGTTTTAATATCCCGGTAAAGATGGTATAGATTGCTTCAGTTTTTCATGAGGGATATATGTATAATAACTGGATTGTCCCTCCAATTTCAATGATTGGCAAATGCATTTTATATTTGATAGAAATTCATTTCAAAATTAAGGATTATCTCCCTCATGCATAGCTCTTATCCTTGGACGAATTTGGTTCCACTTTTTGGCACGCTGTTTTTGGCTATATTTAGCTCTAAAACTTCATAGTTATTTCGGATTTCAAACATTTCGGTTGAGCATCACTGAAGAGACATTATTTGTCGAAATGCGCATCTGGTGCATCAAAATTGGTACCGTATAAGTTTTACTTACTAATGCTCGAGGTACAATCATTGTTCCTAAATGGCCGTCATCATTTTTGTGGTCAGTGTTTTTTATGAAAATAATGAATTACATATATCAGATATATATAATAATTCTATTTTCGGTTCTCCAATATTCACATCAAATGTTTGGTTATTAGGTTGGATGCAATATACAATCATTGTTCTAAAATTGCCGTCTTCATATTTTTTGCCATGGATTTATTTAATGAAAATAATGAATTAATGTCTGTTTTTAAATAGGTTTTAGAATAACAGTATCATATTTTCGGTTCTCCAATATTCTCATCAAATGCTTTGGCTATTAGATTGGATTATATATATATATATATATATATATACATATACATACATACACATGTATATATATAAAACAGGTCCTAGTGTATTAATACGCACTGCTGATATGTAATATGTGAAAGAATTTATCTGAGTTTATAGGATTGGTGCTGCATTGATGTATGTAGAATTATAAGGCCCTGGTATGCGAAATACATATTGCAGACGATTTATGGAGATTTTTATTTTTTTTAAATTTTTGTTTTTGTTATTGCGAGTTACATGTACATGTATATAAATGCGATGTGGATATGAATGTTTATTTTATACAGAGCCATATATATGTGAGTGATTATAATATATTAATTAGATTTGTTTTACAAATATACGTTTTTCAGATATATTCTGCAAGGGCAGGTGGGCGAATATTCAAATTTTCTCGGACCCTGAACCTAACGAACTTGCTGCACTTCCCCGAGTACTACGCTTGAAGGCCGAGGCTGAAAACATCCGAAAGAAATATAAGTATGCATTTAACAAGTTCCGTAGATGGTGTTCATCACATATAGTTCAAATGTATCATTTCTTCCTTCGGAAGAAGTGACAGTGCGATTATATTTAGGGTCTATTTGTAAAAACAATTTGTTCCTGTAGCTGAAGTGGACGTATAGCTGTTAGTGTCACTTCCTGAGCACGTCAATTGTTAAAGTTACTCAGATATGTGTGAAACGTGGAGATAACGAAATTATCAATGTCATAACCCCTTCATTCTTCTTTAGTTATTCAGATTAGGGAAGGGTTTTTGAGAGAATGCAGGAAACCAGTAATGAAGAAAGAACACATTTTGCCGTACCATTATTGCTATACTTGCAAAAAAATATGGAAATAACAAAAGTTGTCTTCCAGATTTACGCATTGTTACCATTTTTCTTTTGGGATATTCAGGATTTCTCAGATTTTCTAAGTTTGTAAACATTAAACTTTCAGATATTTTTTTTATGATCAGCAAGTTTCCATGTTCATCTTCAGAAGTAAAACGGATAAGTATAATGAAGGTTCTGGTGTTTGTATCGCTAAAACAGACTCGAAGACATGGCCGATAAATATGTTGTGTAGATACTGATTTTATTTTCAGACAGATTACTGACTTGAAAAAATCCTACAAGCTTATAAATGCTAAGAAGCCTCTATCATACAGGGGATGCTTACTCCTCTTATAGGCACCTGATCCCACCTCTGGTATATCCAGGGGTCCGTGTTTGCCCAACTCTCGTTTTGTATTGCTTATAGGGGTTATGAGATTGATCACTGTTCGTTATCTTCGCCTTTCATATACAAGAGAGCGGGAGATTATCCTTTCAACGCTTGAAGAAATCGGTTTAGAAAAGAAAAAGTTTTATTTACATTTGTACAAAGTTTAAAGGTATATGTGCTGTGTTAAACAGTATTTTGTTTAAACCTGACTACAATTTTGTTA
Organism: Ostrea edulis; assembly: GCF_947568905.1. Lineage (NCBI taxonomy): Eukaryota > Metazoa > Mollusca > Bivalvia > Ostreida > Ostreidae > Ostrea > Ostrea edulis. The sequence continues at coordinate 70,083,648 of NC_079165.1, read as the reverse complement.
GTATGATCAACTATAAAAAAAATAATAATAATACGATTTGACAATTTTGAAAAATTATGTACGGATGTTAAAGGAGTACTGGTCTAGTGAATGTAAGGAGAAAATGATTTTCTAATGCATAGCTATGAATGAATTACGTTTATGGTAGATGTACGCAAGCTCGCAAGAAAAATATTAGAAATTAACACCATGGGAGATTTACAGTATGTAGTGGTAATGCACAAACTGCTTTCCTCTACCCTGTTTCCGTCTGTCTTTATTTCCTCTTCTTCTTTTCTCTTAATTTTTGTACCCCTGATTAGCAAATTTTGTGTAATTTGTAGAAATAACCAAGTGCATACAAAGGAACTATTTGCTGTTCTTCCTGAGGTGCACTCCGGCTGTTTACACACATGTGAAAAACACGTGGATTTGAGGGTAGTCTTCTTTGCGGGCAACTTTTTTTTTTCGAAAATGCTGCGTAGGTTGTTGTTTTTCTGGTGTCGGCAGACGAGATAGGTAACATAGAACGTTTCCGACTGCGTTATTCGGCATCAATTCTGTAAACTGATTTTTAATGATTTTTTCCCTCTATAGTAATATATTGTGAAAATAATCACCGGATATGATAATTATTCATACAGTGCGTTCAATAAACCTTAATATCTCGCCTAGCAGCTAGGCTAGCCGCTACGATCTTGAACGCAGTCTGTAATTTCCGCGTGCAAAACATCACGTGATCATGAAAATACATGATTAAATATGAAATTGCCTTGATTACTTTTTATTCCGATTGCGAGTTAAATTACATAATTTGTATAAAAGTGTATATATAGCTTAATATAAAACACGGTTTTTTTTTTTATTCCTATGGCAATATCACAGGCACTTATTTCTGTAAATAACTTACGACCTCTGTATACTGTTAGTATACAGAGGTCGTAAGTTATCTACAGAAACAGGTGCCTGTGGGCAATATCCAAAGATTACGGCCGCACTTAAGAGCAGGGGGTGCAACAGCAGCTGCTGCCGTAAGGTATATGGAAATCTGAAAAAGTCAAAGATGTTGCGTGCAAGCGAGCGCGTGCGTGTGTGTGTGTGTGTGGTTTTCCAATGCCTTTGAAAATATTCGATTTAATGTAGATAATAAAAAAAAAATTAAAGTTGGCTGTGATCCTATACCTTATAGAGCATAGAGCTTGTTCTGTACAATTATGATATAATTGTTGAGGTATTAAAACTATTACCAAAATGAAAAATTCTTGCCACCGTGATTGGGAAAAAATGCTCAGCTTCTGGTGCCCCCCCCCCCCCCCCGACCTCCTGCTTACAACTATTTTATCCCCTTAGCTACATGTACGTACGCCACTGGTATCTCGATCTGTCCTTGGAGAAATGATGGCCTACGGAAATTAAAGTCCAACTCCTAGAATAACTCAACCCAATATTTCTTTCAGATACATCCAGTTTTATTTATTTATTATTTTTTTAAACAAAATAACTCATGAATTTCTTACGCAAAGCAGACTATCTAGTAAATTATTTCAACCCATACTTGTCAAATCATGCCTCCGCACAAACAGAAGGCAACCCACATCCATCCATGCATGATCAAAGTTACCTTTGATAATTTTCCGAAAAAGTGTTAATATTGATGTCGACTCAAACAGCACTGAAATAGCGGGGTGTTGACTGCCTACTCGGACTTAATGACAAATCACAAAAATCCCTGATAAGAAACGTGAGTGAATGTGCAGCACGTGTATATTTGGTTTGCTATCGAGTGCATACTTTTACTACAGACTAAGTACAGGTTGTAGCAGTGACAGAGTGAAGTTATCGGGACCCACACGGTGAGATCTAGGTATAGGTAATGCCCTTGTACATACAGGTGTATCAGAACGTTGCATTATTAAAAACCATCAATCGTGATCATTTTCAAGATTGTGAACTAGTTTCCGCGATAAACGTAGACTTTAGTTAAAGACGTTAGTCAAATCATCATCCAACTTAGAAAACATTTCAATATTTGGACAATGTAAACAACTGAGGCCTGGTCAGTTTGCTTACGCGCAGATTCTCACTGACCTATATATATTTTTTATGGAATGTTTAGTTCGAACAAGCAAGATGGCTGAGAAGGCACGTCAGTCGAATGAAGCCGCCGTGGCTATAGAGGAACAGAGATCCGCTCCTGATAGTATACTGTATAAAGTCGACGAATCTCCACCTTGGTATTTAGCAGTTCTTCTGGGATTTCAGGTAAATAAACCTCAAATTCATGCAATAACTGGTTATTTGATCTAAATAAATTGATAATAGGGTAAGCGTGTACTTCACTGCCTAATACAACCCACTTTGCTCTCTCTCTCTCTCTCTCTCCATCTCCATCTCTCTCTCCCTTTCTGGTTACATATCTTGAAATTTGTACTAATAGTATTCTTTCTCTGTTATTTTCCCCTTCGCTCAGCTAAACCTAAATTATATGTCTTATTCTTATCAAAACTAGAATACACCGATGGTTGCTGACGATTAGATAATCATATAATATATAACGCCTGTGTGATATGTAAGCATGGTTAAAGTTGAAGGATAATGTACGACATGGTGGAATATATGAATATATAATAATCCCCGGGCTTCCTCGTTCTGTAGGTCATTGTGCATGAACTTGAATGCCGATAACCTCTCCACAGCCACAGTCACTACAGTGCACCGTGTACATGTTTAGCTCAGCAGCGCCAAATTACGGAAGCCAATAGGTGCCAGGGTATAAAATTAATATTCATTTAACTGAATGAACTGGCGGTCGCCACTTAATTTATGTGGTGGCTGGCACTTGATTCAACTGGCGGCCACCAGTTATTCAACTCACCCCTCTCTCTATCAAAATGAAAGGAGTGCAATCCCCGTAATCTCCCTCACCAATACGTAGAAATATGTATGTGATATACAATTAAGAGCATTATTGTTTGTCGAATGTGCTGTTAATTTACAAAGTTGTATGTTCATGATATTAAATGTCGACAGATGTGCTCACAAGAAAATCTTCATGTGTACTTAATATGCCAACGTATCAGGCACTTAGGACCAGGGGGCGGACCCTCCACTTTTTTTGACGGTTTTTTTCTCTCGTTATTTTCACACGCAACCTTAGTTATTTTCACATATTAGATAAGATTAATTGGTGGATTGGCCCCACCCCATTCGTTTGGTGGTAGTAATGAATGGTAAAAATGTAATAATGTATTAATTGAAGGACAAATGGACCCCTTCCCTCCAATTTAGGAGTATGAGGTTTGGTCAAAAGTGAAATTTTTCGGTTTCCTTTCTGCTTGTCAACAATATGTAGAAGACAATTTCTCTACCGACTATCCCTACTCTTTGAAAAACGATGCTACGTGTCTGCATATTATTCTCAATCTTTCAAAAATAATCCCTCAGCAGTATGAATTAAATAATAAATTGTTTTTGAAATTGGTAGCCCGTGTATAAATTAAGTGGCGACCGCAAGATAAAATAAGTGGCGGTCGTTAGGTAATTTATATGGCGGCCTCCAGATACATAAATTAAGTGGCGGCCGCCAGTTAAATGAATGTTAATTCTAAATCCATGCACAAATCGGCTTCCGTACCAAATAACAACCTTTTTAGACGAATGTCTCTCCAGATAATTTAATGTCAAAATACTAATAATTCGTTTATTCCTGCATTTAGAAATGGAAATTGATGCAAAACACACGCTGCATTTGTTAAGATAACAACGAAATTGATGACCAAGCATCTTTTTATATGCCCCCTTCAAAGAAGAGGGGCATATTGCTTTGCACCTGTCGGTCGGTCGGTAGACCACATGTTGTCCGCTCAATATCTTGAGAACCATTCACTTGATCGTAATGATATTTCATATGTGGATTGGTTATTAGTAGAAGGGGACCCCTATTGTTTTTCAGGTCCAAAGGTCAAGGGTAACTCTACTCGGGACATAGTTATATACTGTCCGCTCAATATCTCGAGAACCCTTTGCTTGACAGACATCAAACTTGGCACACTGGTATATCTTAAGGAGTAGATCACCCCTATTGAATTTGAGGTCACATGGTCAAAGGTCAATGGTCAAACTGGACATAGGAATATACTGACCACTCAGTGCGTAGATAACCCTTTGCTTGACAGACATCAAACTTGGTACACTAGTATATCTTTAGAAGACGATGACCCCTATTGATTTTGAGGTCACATGATCAAGGTTCCAACTGGACATAGGAATATACTTTCCACTCAATATCTTGAGAATCCTTTGCTTGACAAACATCAAACTTGGTACACTTGTACATCTTCAGGAGTAGATGACCCCTATTGATTTTTAGGTCACATGGTCAAAGGGCAAGGGTGAAACTGGACATTGGAATATACTGTCCGTTCAATATCTTGAGAACCCTTTGCTTGACAGACATCGAACTTATTATACTGGTATTCAGGAGAAGATGACCCCTATTGATTTTGAGGTCACATGATCAATGGTCAAACTGGACATAGTAATATATTGTCTCCTATATTTTAAGAATTGTTTGCTTGATTGACACCAAACTTGGTACACTGGTACAGCACGGGGAGTAGATGACCCCTATTGATTTTAGGTCACATGATCAATCCACTCTTGACATAGGAAGATATTGTCTGTTCAATATCTTGAATTGATGATACTACTATCAATTAAATGATGTGTGTGTATAACCCTTTTCAATTGTGCACAGTGGGGGGCATATGTGTTTTACAAACATCTGTTGATTTTTATACATAACTGAAGGACTCTAATATAAAGTTTATCGTTTTACGTCCAACTTGAGAATTACTAGAAATAATCTTCTGGAGATCTACGTATCACATATTTGCATCGACACGATAATATGGAAACTTAGATACAGTTGTATGTGGAACCCTTTGTAAAGTATCTAGCCTCAAGGTCACTTCAAATAGGGTAAGTTTATATAATGTTTAGAAACTATTATTACACAAGAGTTTCGGATAACGTCCCTATATTTCATACTATATGCGGTAATAAATAAATGAAATAGCACGTTAACAAGACAACTTCTTGACGCAAGCGCCAATTTCGGTCGCTTCGTCTTGGTATATTTAGACTATTTTACAGACATAAGAAGTTTCCATTAAAAGTAACAATTACTACATGTATGTATACATTTATATTTTATAACTAAGCTTATTTTCCCTGCAGTCAATCCTTTTCTTAAGTTCATTCTAAGAGATTAAGGATATTTTGCACATTTTAGATAATATCACCTTGTCTTTAAGTGGCTTCCATCTTCAAAGAAATACAAATAACTCACTTGTAGAATGTATTAAATTATAGTTACATGTAATATATATACAGGCATTTTAAAAATAGTATGCAAATAACAAATACAGAACTGAAATAGTTATTTTGATATTCCGAATGTTTTAAAGTTTAATACATTATTGATGTATTCCTTTTGAAACTTACACAATTCATACATTCAGATTATTTGTCTTCAAGGTTGCTTTTAGAATTAATGAAACATGTTATATATTACCTAAAACACTAAAAATAATATATAATCTAATAAATGATGTTTTAATTGAATTGTTCCTCTCTTTATCGTTAACAAAATCGTTGTAAATAATTAAAGATATCTTCAATTGAATTAAAGACACCATTAAACCATGATTTATACCGAGCTCTATATTAATTTTTGCAAACAATAACTTCACTCTATTAGTATACGTACATTAATTCAATTGCTGAGAGTATTATTGATTTGATTTGCGCATCAATTAAATTATTGCGCACATTAATATCTTCAGCTATTTGAGCTTATGTGGCTGGAGTCCTTTGTAAAGAAATTGAAAACGTGCGTATTACATGTACAAGAATTGTGATTCCCTACATTTTTCAAAGCTTTTGATGTTTGAAAAATTACAGGTTATTGAACTTAATCAATTTGGGGGAAATAGTTTACACACATGGCTCTTGGTTTGTCTATTTACCCTCTGTCATAGTCTTTAAGCTACGGCCTTTTATTCATATATTGCAATAGAAAGTAGACGTATTTCAGAGCATAGTGATGTGCTGTGACTTCACGTCACAATCATATCCCCTTAAGTAAAGTTCTACAACTCGTGCCATTTTTGTCATGTCTGCTAATCGATACATGTATCATCGAAATAAAACACCTTACATTTGAGCTTGTGAAAGGCGTATTGTGTATCGATTTT